>NC_049986.1:8207374-8235081 GCF_000003815.2 Branchiostoma floridae
CATTGATCGTAGTGAGTGGTAATAGGCTACTACTCTCCAAGCAAAGTTTGATGGAGAAAATCGTGACCTTTTCCTTAAATACGCCGTCTTTTTCTATGAGGGATACCTGACAGAAAAAGACGGCATATAAGGAAAAGGTCACGATTTTCTCCATCAAACTTTACTTGGAGAGTTATATCCTACCACACTCTTGTGTATTTGTAGAGTTCTTGAAAACAGGAATAAAAGACTTGTTGGTAGTGAAACAATGTTTTTACGCTTCGATCATTGTTACATCGTTCACGGTCTCTATCAATTAGACATTTTTGTCCATCTTGATTTTATCGCTCTCTCACATTAGATTTGAAGTCTACTGAAGATGTTATGTAAAAAATTTACTTGCTGCTGCCTAATAGTCCTTAGTTTACTCATGTTAGCTATTCCTTGCATTATTCACCACCACTTACTCCCCATCGATTGCAACATTTACGTCGCTATATCCCATTCTGTATTTTGGCAGGCAACGGCGCCATTTCAGACGGTAGTAGCACAAATTGGCCGTTTGACCATTCCAACGTAATACTAGTAATTCTCAACTGTCACTTTGAGTTTCAGAAAATATGTCACGAGCATGCCATGAATGCATACCTAAGCTATAACGTTATGAAAGTTGGATTTTTGTTGCTTTGTAGACTAATTAATGTACATTGTATATGTTACAGGTTCGATGAATCGTTGGTTACGAACGTTCAGGCCCTGGTAGTGCCTTGTGCAGCAAGTTCCCTTGCCGTTTCAGTAACAGGGTATATTTTGTACAGGACGCTGCCATTTTACGTTGACAAACTTTCAACGTCTTAACTTAAAAGTGCCAAAATCTCTGTATCCCAAGATGAGATTGTCTTCAAAACTTTTTTTGTTATCTCGTTAAATATGTGATAGTCACTTCACTGCTTCGTAAAGCTTATCCCCACTACCGTTAACGATTCAGTGTGACGGAAGTCGGCTATGCAAGCAAAGTCCTACACAGCACAGTACATTACAAGCGGGTCCGTATGTCCGTATGGGGATACTTGGCTCTAGAAAAGGATTATTGCCTAAAAAACAGATAAGGTAATGTTGCCAAAATTCGGGTGAATTTGTATATAAAAAAAATATTATTTATCAGAAAATAACACTCGCTTCTGGAGTGGAATGCCCCTTTTTAAATGAAGGATATCAAAATATCCCCCATTAATTTTACGTCCCTTCCGAAAGACTTGTGCAGCCCCAACCGAGATGCCCTACCCAGGATTGAACCAATGTTTCCCAGTCACCAACTAATTGAAACCAGGAGCTCAACTGTGAGGCTGCTGGCAGTTGAGCTCAAGGGCCATCCCAGGTTCAATAGAAGCTGTTAAATTCTTCGAAATGTACAGTGTTCATCTAATAATTTCTCCATATATGAAGGTGGGACATAGGGTATTGATGAAAATACTACAGAGAAATTCTATGGACTTAAATTTTCCTCTAAGCTCCCAAAAATCAGGAAAGATGGCAAAGCCTAATATAGATTTAGCATAACACTACAGTTGTATGAAAACTTGTATCTAGACTAATTTCTGGAGCATAAGAAGAAAGACATTTTTTCATCACATTTTTATTCGTGCTGACAATACTATAAATTGTGTACATTGACTTTATCTGATAATGGAAGGATGGCATGTTCACATATCTCTTTGTAAACATCAACTTAACTAAAACTGTTCCATTTCATTGAACATATTGAAATCTAAATACACATGAAAGAGCCAGTGAGATGTAAAACAAGGAAGTATGGGTATAACAATAAAGAAAAGATAATTGTTTACCTTTATATGTGGGGTAACGTATATCCGTTATTTTAAAAAAACAGGATATTTTGGGATATCATGTCAAAGGATGGTGGTTTCAAACTGAAATACATTTGTATTTTAAAAGTAATTTCCATTGACTTGAAATCCATAAATACCAAGTTTTAAAAACAACGGATATAGGCTACTCCACAGATATAGGTGAACATGCATTATGACTTTCGCACCTGCAGCTGTTGTTGTCCCTTTCTTCTCATATATGGGCATTCGCAGCTCTCCTTAGCCAAGACTTAACTGTGAATAAACTCATTTTTTCCTGCAACCTAATGCCTTTCTTCCAATTATCAAGAATATAAGATACATTTATTCAGTATCACACTGTTACACTCCTCCCCCCCCCAAAAAAAAATCAAAACAAAAAATTGATTGTTTAAATACACCCGAACAGGATAAAACTGTCTTTATTTCATTACTTGCAAATGTTTGTTTCTGTTAGTTCCCAAATGGAATACTTTACGGGCTCAAAGCCGAATACTGCCTTGCCTGTATATGTTGTCTTTTACCGGGCATTCATTATCGCTTCATGTACAACCTACAGAAAACTTTACCACCAAATTTACCATCCTCAAGTATAATGTATGATAAAAATTGATATGCACTTCTTTTCTGAAGTACCTTTTTTCCCATACAACATATTCTACAGTAGATGACTTCAGAAGTTGATGAGTAACACATGTTTGGCAACAATTATCTACATGTGCATGAATTTGTAGCATGAATCGCCTCTGGGTTGAGTAGTTGCGAGTTCAAATTCCGGCTATGTCGCTCACCTGACATGCACATTAGCATTGCAGTTCATTGTGCTTGTCGAAAAGAGCTAGGAGAATTTCTGTGTAACAGTGAACCTGTAAATACTGTACAAAGCATCTGTCTTCTCTGTCACAGTGGCTGAGTAACTCATCTGTTCATTGAGTTCATAGGAGCTAAACTGGTTCAAGATCGCTTTCAGTTTTCTTCATGAGTATTCTTAGATCAGAAATGTGTCATCTTGTTGAAGATTAATCTTTAACGTTTTCCCTGCAAAGCTCTCAACTATACACCAACTTTGCACTTGTAATAGCAGGTATTCATTTAAAATGCTTACCATCCTTTGGTAGCAAACCTACCTAAACAAACATATTATCAAATGCCTTGGCTGTACAATACTTTGAATTACTGACAAACGACTGTTCAAGTTTACTTACTGTAACAGGGTACTTATCCATATAACCAAGGAGGTCTATATAACCCCCTTGATATAACGCAATGCTCTTTATTTACAGTGTTGGCGTTTCCAAAAGTCCTGATTACCGTAATCACTAAAGCTGCCGTGCTTGTGGCATTTTAAGGCAGTCGGAGCAAAAAAATGTAAATAAAGTATACAACACGGTGTGTTCCGTTACAACCGAGGTATCAGCCCATCTATCGGTAGGAACGCCTGATGGCTAAAGTTATCGCCCAGTCTGGAACACCAGTATCAACGTGGCCCAGGTATGACAGAAGTGGCAATTCTACGTATGATGATGTTTGATGTGGACGGTCTCTACAGTGAAATACATTTATTGATTGTCCTCTTCAAAGTACTTGTGAGTGCTGGGGAAACGTTCTGGCGTGTAGTTGGGGTCGTTTCTGAGCCGGCGTCTAACGCTGCTACGCACCTGAAGAGATCGAGTATCATGGTCATGTTCAAATTCTTCTTAAACTATCGACTGATATATAGAGAGTGTTTTTGCGTGACGTCGTTACTGTATGCAATTTTGCTTTCCTTGCATTCATAGATCTGATCCTCTAAAATAGCAAATACTGAATGTCTACAGTTCAAAGAAGAAGATACTGTAAAGTACTTAAAAATTTGCTGGCGAAACAAAAAATTCTGCGCATGCACCCATTAGATGCAAATAGGGAAACCAACATTGTGGTTAGCAACTTTCTGCTTGCAGATATGAGAGAAAAACATTCTGCAGTATTCTTTGGCGAAAACAAAGAGCTCTTTCTGCAATATTCTTTGGCAAAAAGGAAGAGCTCTTTCTGCATTATTCTTTGGCAGAAACAAAGCTCTTTCTGCATTATTCTTTGGCAAAAAACAAAGAGCTGTTTTTCTACAAACTGCTCATAAGAATGTGTCGCGTAGTACCTGCTGTTCATAAGCAGCATGCAAGGTGGCGCTGCTCTCAGCCTCCTCTGTGAACTCCTCCATACTGGTTGTGGGCTGGACCCCTGAGGACAGCACGGCCTGCTTCAGGGCCTCGGGAACAACTGATGACATGGAACCGATCTCCCTTCCAGCGTGGGAAGTCTGGTGATGTGATATATGGGAAAAATTAAGCCATGGTGCACAATGGTACAGAAAATTCAGGATGCCTGGACCCAATTGTTTGTGAATGGGCGATACTCAAAACAATGGTCCATTTCGCTACAAAGGAATCTGTTTGGTGGAGTATCCTATCTTCATGTAAATAATGCTAACTGCTTCTGTTAAGTCAGACTGTTAGACCAAGTCTGATTGTAAAAACTTGTTAAAAATGACTCAACTCTCCTCTACTTTGGTTATTTTCTTGAAACTGACACATGAACACCTGTCGCCGTAGTGCAGGTATAATCTGTTCATTTTCTGATCAGTCCAACATCCGGTCCACTGATTTTTTTAGGTCCGTTTTTCTGGACTGGTCCAACAAGAAAAAACAGTTTTGTACCGGTTCACTGTACCGGTACCAACCCCTAGTGCACACACAACCTGAAAGATGCAAGGACAAGAATGGATCAAAGAACAGGAATGAAGATGTTGTTACTAGAGGTCCAAATGTGTCCCCACCTTTCTTCTCTTGGCAGGGATTCCTGTGGAGTAGGCATCACTGAATGGTGGCTGGGGCTGCAGGCTTCTCTGGGTTTCAATGTCCCTCTGGATGACTGGCACCCAATCCTGCAGAGAGAGATAACACACATTCTTAAATGTAATAAATTATATGATATTGTGGGAATGATATTATGGGAAATGTGTGTGTGAGAGTATCAGCAAAATGTCCGCAATTTTGGAAGGTTTTTTTTTTTTTCAGAGAAACCTCAAGCTAAAACAGAAAAAAACTTACATGCATTACAAATTGTGTTACCATGGTGACAAGTCCTCCACCAATGGGAGGCTACAAAGTTAATCTACTCACAGCAAGCACATCTGACTACCATGGCAGGCCTTATGACAAATAGTGCTACTGTAACAACATGTCTTCCACCAATGAGAGGCTACAAAATTGATCTACTGATTGTCATGAAATGATGTTACCATAGCAACAAGTCCTCCACCAATGGGAGGCCACAAAGATAATCTACTCACAGCAGGTACAACTGACTGCCATGGCAGGCCTTATTAGAAATGGTGTTGCCATAGCAACAAGTCCTCCACTAATAGGAGGCTACAAAGATGCTCTACTCACAGCAGGTACCACTGACTGCCATGGCAGGCCTGGTGCACCTGCTGGCTCCTCCTCATCATCCATAGCCTCAGGTTCGGGGACACCATTCAGGGAGCCGGCTTTCTCACTCCTCCCAGTATTCTCCTGGGGAAAATCATGTAGTCACATGTGGAAGCTACTGTAAAATTTAGTTATGTTTGCAGGGACTTCAACTTCTTTTCCCCATTACTACAGTACACTTCAGTCTTATGTGTAGTATTAGTAGCATTGTGGTAGAATTTTATGAGGAGGTCAACATAAAACAATCCTATATACTTCCAATATTAATAGCAATCTTTGATGCTTCACAATTTCCTAATTCAAGTAAAGGTTTTTTTTTCAACCTCTATTTAGCCTTGAGTTACATACTAGTATCCCTTCAGCCTAAGTCGGTTTTCAAGGGATCAAGGTTGCAATGGGTTTTTATCTACTGGGTCTAAGGTACAGTATGGGGAGGCCAAACCCAACCCTCTCCTTCCACCACCTTTACTGCGGTCACTTCCCCAACTGAAGTCAGATACCACCTTTACACTTTTAGTGGTGTGAGGAAAGTTGTGTTAAAGTGCCTTTCCAAAAGGCACAAGATTTAGTTGAATGACAGGATTCAAACCCAGACTTTTGGGTTCTGGGCCAAATACCCTACAGTTACTCCACATGACCCCACTTAGGCCACAGCAAGTACATTTTATGGATGACATCCTCTGCAGACTGCAAAAATAATGAGATAGGGCGAAAAAAAAACAAGATGGGTAAAAAAAACAAGATGGCAAATTTTCAAAATAGACGTTGTAACAAGACTTGAAGTGACAAAATATGGCATCACAGCCAACAAGGCATTCATTCCTGTACTTAAGAAGTGCACCAGTGTAGCTAAAGTGACACTAGTGTGGTAGACTGGTATCATTAACCATGTTGGCAACTTCACTCATGTGCCACTTTTACAACTAACTATCAAGTTGCACCTCTGCAACTACAGTCAATGCTACAGAGTTTCTAGTGTCAATTCTACATTCAATGATTAGGTTACAACACAACCTTTACCCATTTTTGTCTATCCGGCCTTCCCTGAAGAAGAAAAAAATTCTTGTATTTTTTTCTGAAATCAGGCAAAAATTAATGAGCATGTGTCATCCATAAAATTTACTTGCTGTGGCCTTAATCAAGTCCACAATTAAACCCTGACAAAAATACTTAACCCTCCGGAATGGAATATCCTCAAATCTACAATACAAAAAAAATAATAATAGAGATATCATGATATCAAGTCTATTATGTCAGATAGATATTTTGCACACTTGTGGTCGGCTTTCTTCAGCATTTGCTCGATCCCTTTTCTGTCCCTGGCAGCTGGTGACCTCCTCTGCCCTGGTAACCTCCTGTGCTCTATTGTCTGGGGTGGGAGTGACTTCTTCAGCAACCTGTATGGTATAGGATAAAGCGCACATGTACTGTAAATGCATTAAATTTCATGGTAGCAGGAAAATGGAGTGTTCGCGGTGGTTTCGAGTTTGCAGTAGTGCCCATCCCGCGAACTTAAATGCATTTACAGTGACTGTACTGTACTCTAGTCTTAAACTGATAAGAAAACCTGGCGCCTGTACGAACCATAAGTCGGAAACCACTTACTAGTTACTCGGCAAGGGTGCTACAAATGGACAGAACAGTTCACTCTTGACTTGACTATGCTGGCATGATCCCCTGTCACTGATCTAACTCTCAATTCATAGTACAGCACAATTTTCTATGTTATGTAGTATGTCGCATGGAGAAATGAATGAAAGTGTACTCAAAACATTTGTGTCTTGTACTAAGTTGTAGGTATTTGTATGTCCTATGTGACAGGTACCTCAAAAATTCATTATGATACTGTGACAATGTACATGTATAGTACATACAAGTTTCTCACAGTGCCAGGTGCTGCAGGTGTACTCTCAGGTGCAGTGTGTGCCACCTGTTTGACACATCTGTAACCTACAGCTACGACTATAAGTCTTGCAAAGACAAACATTTCTCACAGTGTCAGGTGCTGCAGGTGTGCTGTCAGGTGCAGCCTGTTCCACCTGCGCCGGCTGTGGCTCCCTCCTGACGTAGTAGTGCTGGATCTGGCTCTCGGGGACACTGACCGTCTGCATCAGGTTCCGCAGGTGTCCTGTGGACATGGTCTGCATCCAGGTCAGGATGGCTGGGTTCACCTCACCAGCCAGCACTCTCTGTTATAGGGGGGGAGGGGGGCATTGTGAGTAGAGATGTTACAAAGATAGGTACAGGTACAGGTACAGGTATTGATTACTGAGGTTAAGGCATAGGTCCAAACCTGTACCTGTACCTGAATATCTTGACAAAGTAAACTGTGGTTGTCATTGAGGATAAAGACTTGAATAAACAGTGAACAGAATGTTACTGTAAATGCAGAAACTTTGGAGGTGGTTTAATGCTTTCACGGTGGCTGCTTCACCGCAAGCTTAAAACCACCACAAACATTTTTCCATGGCAGTAAGAGACAACAGTGCATGGTGCTACCGCGAACTTAAAATCACAGTGAAATGTCATTTTTCCTACTACCGCGAAATTTAATCCCTGCGAACTTAAATGCATTTACAGTATTCTTTCTTGTGTATCTTACAAAGGGATCCCATGCTTTTGAGAGAATTTGAGAACAAAGATGGTGCTGTACAAATATGCCTGAGTGTACAAATTTCATCTTTTTCCAGGGCTGAATTTTTACGTTTTTTATTCTTGCAGATCATTCATACTTTTAGTAACAAAATAAGTCAAAAAGCTTAAAACACGTGTAAGTCTATTTTGGTACAGTAATTGGTATATTGAGATCTGGGCACAAGACCACTCCTGAAAACATAACCTTGTTGGCAAAGGTAATAACGTTCAAGCCAAGTAATGTTTGTTATGATACTTACCATCCTGCTGTTAATGATCCTCTCCACGCCTCTCAGTCCGTCTGTTATACAGCTTGTGGACAGCCGCAGCCATTCCTGTACAGCCACACGACAGGCCTCGAACAGTCGCTGGGCAAAACCTGCATCATCATCTGAAAAGAACATTTCACACTTTTTGAAGAAGCCTTTTTTTTCCTGCAAACACTGCATGAAGGGGTACAGTCCGAAAATCTGTCAATGAAAATTAACATCACACAATTTCTATTTTCCGTCTGAACCATATAACGTTACTCGCTGAAGTAAATATGAGGTATATTGATGTATTCCATTATATTCTATTCTATCTAATTCTATTCTACATGTATTGTATATGAAGGAATTTTTGCAGTTCTTGTTTGCACATGTATTGTATATGCAGAAAATGTTAGTTTTATGTTGACAATAATTTTAGTTTTATATTGTTTGCCTTTTTCACTGTGATCTCTTTACCACAAACTTGAAACCATCACGAAATGCTTGTTCTGTCTTCTGCTTTCCTTAAGCTTTACTTCAACGCTTCCTATTTCAAAATCATAAATAAAGGCACAAACATACAAACGCAATTCTGAATGCAAAATTCTACTCTATCCTTATCCTTTCCTATTCTGTTCTGTTCTATTCTATTCCATTTCATTCTTTTCTAATATAATATCTATTCTATTCTAGTCTATTCTAGTCTATTCTATTCCAGTGATTCTATTTCAGTCCATTTTATTCCGGTGTTTAACATTAGTTCACCTTTATCTGCAGGGTAACCTATATCCGTTGTGTAGCTAAACAGGGTATCCAGGGATATCACGCCAATGGAAGGCAGTTTCAAAATGTACTATTTTCACAATATTGCAGTTGGAAATCATCATCTGTCGACATGGTATCCCTAAATACATTGTGCTTAAAAAGGACGGATAAAGGTTACCCTACGGATAAAGGTGAACTGGTGTTACTCACCCGTAGAGTTGGCAATGATGTTCATGACCCTGTACATGTGATGTCTACAGAACTCTGTGTGTGTCCTCACAAGGTCGATGTTGTCATGACCCTGAACTTGGGCATCATTCTGAGTGAGAGAGAAAAAAGCTCATCACATTGAATAAAGACACATTGTTTTTAAAAGTGCCATTTGAAATTTTCTTAGTTCATAGACCTATAAGACAATCCATACTCACAATGGCATCTGTGATGTAACACTGCATACTGTCCAGTATCCTACCAACAGCTGCCTGTAAGAGAGAAGACAGTTCCAGTCAGTTACAATGCTAACTGGTATGCCAAGATGATGGCCTCAATAAGGCTATGGAACGTCCTAATCCAGCAGCAAAAAAAATCATGGACAGAGTGATAGCTAATGCTATTTCACCTTTATCCGCAGGGCAATCTATATCTGTTCCTTGTAAATTGTAATTTCGTTTCAAAAGTACTAATATTTCTAATTGCAGTTTTGAAACCAATGTCCGCCAATTTCATATCCCTTACCACATGGATAAAAGTGAACTAGCGTTACAACCATCATCCATCAGTAGTTAATGCCTAAAGATTGCTGATGTACACCTTCTGAGATAAATGATTGACACCTTCTGAGATAAATGATTGACACCTTCTGAGATGATTGATTGACACCTTCTGAGATAAATGATTGATACCTTCTGAGATGATTGATGGACACCTTCTGAGATAAATGATTGACACCTTCTGAGATGATTGATGGACACCTTCTGAGATAAATGATTGACACCTTCTGAGATGATTGATGGACACCTTCTGAGATAAATGATTGACACCTTCTGAGATGATTGATGGACACCTTCTGAGATAAATGATTGACACCTTCTGAGATGATTGATGGACACCTTCTGAGATAAATGATTGACACCTTCTGAGATGATTGATTGACACCTTCTGAGATAAATGATTGACACCTTCTGAGATGATTGACACCTTCTGAAATGATTGATTGACACCTGAGATAAATGATTGACACCTTCTGAGATGATTGACACCTTCTGAAATGATTGATGGACACCTTCTGAGATAAATGATTGACACCTTCTGAAATGATTGATTGACACCTTCTGAGATAAATGATTGACACCTTCTGAGATGATTGACAGACACCTTCTGAGATGATTGACTGACACCTTCTGAGATGACTGATTGACACCTTCTGACATAAATGATTGACACCTTCTGAGATAATTGATTGACAACTTCTGTGATGATTGATTGACACCTTCTAAGATGCCTTGAGAGATGATTGACACCATCTGAGATAATTGACAACTTCTGAGATGCCTTCTGAGATGATTAATTGACACCTTCTGAGATGCCTTCTGAAATGATTGATTGACACCTGAATTGAATGAGTGACATCTTCTGAGATAATTGACACCTTCTGACATGATTGACTGACATCTGAGATGATTGATTGACACCTTCTGAGATGGTTGACTGCCATCTGAGATGATTGATTGACACCTTCTGGGATGGTTGATTGACAGTTTCTCCTCCTCCTTACCTGGATGTTGGCCTGAGTTGGAGGCTGGTCCTGAAGCTGGCTGGTGACAAACTGTTCCAGCTGGGGGCGCACGTTAGCCAGCGGGGCCGACTGACCGAAGAACAGCCTCATCAGGTCAAGGAAGGTGAAGCTACTGGTCAGCAACTGGAACAGCTCGGCCAGGAAACCTGGTGGTCACGACAGAAACATCAATCAAACTCAGGATACTCCCAAATGTAGACTACTGATCGAAAGGAGAACTACAAAATAGACATACTGCAATGAAAAATACATCAAAACCTCAACTACAACAATACTGTAAGTTATATCTATTGTATTAAATGGTTAAAGCGTAACGAATGAGAAAAATGAGAAAATCAATATCAAACAAACAAACAAAAATGACAGAAATAACGACAAACTTAAGTATCTAACAAAGGGAACAGAAAATAATCTAATCAATACTTAAAAGATAATAGACAGTCATCTTGACTCAAGACTGTATGGACTTGACCTAAGCAAGTAATCAAGAGTAACCAAATAAAATAACTTGAAAATTAGAACAATGGCAGTACAGAGA
Organism: Branchiostoma floridae; assembly: GCF_000003815.2. Lineage (NCBI taxonomy): Eukaryota > Metazoa > Chordata > Leptocardii > Amphioxiformes > Branchiostomatidae > Branchiostoma > Branchiostoma floridae. Next base: position 8,218,672 of record NC_049986.1, read on the forward strand.
AACAAATCTTAGTCCAAGTTGTTTACTGTTGTCATGTTTACCTTCTTCTTCTTGAATATTGTACTCAGGACTTATCCTGGTCAGGAAGTCAGCGATGGTCTCTGCGGACGGCTGACCGACCGCTGCCTGCTGCATGAACCCCCCGATCCCACCAATCAGGCTGTGGAACGTCTCGTCCGACACGCCGGCTCTCGGGGGCGGGGCGGGGGGCTGGTCGCTCTGATTGGCTGGCTGTGTGCCCGGGGAGGGTTCCGTGGTGGGGCTGCCGGCGGTTGTTGTTGTTGTTGTGTTTGTGGAGGAACTAGACATCGTGGATTGGGACCCGGCCTTGGAAGTGATACAGAACAACATTTTTACTTTAAAGTTTATTGCAAATTCTTGCCCGTGGGCTAATTGCAGGTAACATGAGAGATTCAGATAAAGCACCTCCTTGGATAAAGTAAAAACAACATCAAAGGTGTAGTCGAAAACTAGTAAAACCTAACTCTAGATCCTGGATTATTGGGTTCGATGAGACCGCTGAACAGACAAGTGCAGAGTGGAGACTAGCCGACTGCTGCCTACCCATGTCAGGGACCCCAGCAGCAGTATAATCAAATACTGGATACTACTACTTCTACTACCACTACTACCACCACTACTACAACTAGTACTACTTCTACTGTGTGATTAACCAAAAAACATGAAAGGTAGACCTCTACTCACAAAAGCCTTGAAGCAGTAGAGATAATATTGTTTTATTATCAAAATTGAAAATCATGACATATAGTATACTAATACCCTACCTCCCTGATCCCGTCTTGCACAATGTCCTGGAACGTGGTTGAGAAGCTCTGCGCCCCTTGGGGCGTGGCAGGGGGCGGGGCCTGACCCCCAGCAGAGGAGGCGGGAGGTTGGAGGATGGCATCAAACATGTTGACTATAGCCTGGGGGTTCAGGGGTTGGGTGGGGGGTCCCCTGGGGCCTGTTCCAGGTGCACCTTGGGCTAAAAAAAGGGAAATAAAGTGAATTTGAACCAGTTTAAGTACTTTAACTAAATGAAATCAATGAACGGTTAAGCTAGTCTTCTATTGGTCATAACAGAAAGACCAAAGATAATTTATACACATTCATTGTTCAAATTCTGTTTTCAATTATACACATTCATTATTCAAATTCTGTTTTTAACTGTTTTCAATTGATGTTTGTAAATACTTACCATTGTACTAGTATGTACGTTATTGTTTGTATGAGGTCCAGGAAGATTAGTGGCGTGTCCTCGGGTACGTTATTAGTGGATTTTCTAATGAAGTCTCAAAGCCTCAAAGTCCCTTGCTCTTTTTGACAAGCACAATGAACTGTGGACGACAACTTAACATCCCATCCTTAGGACTGCAACCCTTTCTGGTAGCATGCATGTCATAGCTAACAGTAAGAGAGGACTTACGGTGTAGATACGGGTTCTGCTGCTGCATCAGTCCCTGTAACACACCCTGTATCATAGCTAACAGTAAGAGAGGACTTACGGTGTAGATACGGGTTCTGCTGCTGCATCAGTCCCTGTAACACACCCTGTATCATAGCTAACAGTAAGAGAGGACTTACGGTGTAGATATGGGTTCTGCTGCTGCATCAGTCCCTGTAACACTCCCTGTATCATAGCTAACAGTAAGAGAGGACTTACGGTGTAGATATGGGTTCTGCTGCTGCATCAGTCCCTGTAACATTCCCTGTATCATAGCTAACAGTTAGAGTGGACTTACGGTGTAGATACGGGTTCTGCTGCTGCATCAGTCCCTGTAACACACCCTGTATCATAGCTAACAGTAAGAGAGGACTTACGGTGTAGATATGGGTTCTGCTGCTGCATCAGTCCCTGTAACACTCCCTGTATCATAGCTAACAGTAAGAGAGGACTTACGGTGTAGATACGGGTTCTGCTGCTGCATCAGTCCCTGTAACACACCCTGTATCATAGCTAACAGTAAGAGAGGACTTACGGTGTAGATATGGGTTCTGCTGCTGCATCAGTCCCTGTAACACTCCCTGTATCATAGCTAACAGTAAGAGAGGACTTACGGTGTAGATACGGGTTCTGCTGCTGCATCAGTCCCTGTAACACTCCCTGTATCATAGCTAACAGTAAGAGAGGACTTACGGTGTAGATATGGGTTCTGCTGCTGCATCAGTCCCTGTAACACTCCCTGTATCATAGCTAACAGTAAGAGAGGACTTACGGTGTAGATACGGGTTCTGCTGCTGCATCAGTCCCTGTAACACTCCCTGTATCATAGCTAACAGTAAGAGAGGACTTACGGTGTAGATACGGGTTCTGCTGCTGCATCAGTCCCTGTAACACTCCCTGTATCATAGCTAACAGTAAGAGAGGACTTACGGTGTAGATACGGGTTCTGCTGCTGCATCAGTCCCTGTAACACTCCCTGTATCATGTCACCCAGCTGTCCATCACCAGTACTGACAACTCCAGCCTGTGGAAGACATTGTAATTTGACTTTATTCAGGTTGCCACACGTACAAGTACAATACAAGTACAAGTACCATACAAGTCATTGTACTGATGTGAAACTTAAACAGAAACTTGTTGATGAGATTAGACATCCAGGTAATAAGATACGCCAAAAAGTAGTTACTCAAGCAACTGGATATGATTTTCCAAAATCATATCAAGGGCCAGGATACAAACAACAGATACATGAGAGATGCTTTTTCAAAAGATTAGAAATCATTGACGATGTTGCAGCTTACTTGTGGCTGTGGTTGCTGTGGTGGCGGGGCCCGCGGCTGTTGGTTCTGGTTCTGACGGACCACGAGGAAGTGGCGAGAAGAACACGGCAGGAAAGGGTCGGTGGGGTTCAGTGCGACAGTCCCTGGGACGGCCATGGGGCCCCTCCCCGGCTGCCCGGTGGTGAATCGAGGCAGGGGACGACCCATGTTACCCGGGGGCTGTGTGCCAGGTCTACCTGGGGCGGCGGTGCTAGTTCTTCCATTACCTGTAACGGGATTACATTGTACATTGGTCATATAGTACTAGTGCTGAGCTCCATTGCAAAAAGTTATTTCACTAACTAATGAACAGCTCTTGCATGTCTAAACCATGTTTGATATAAGGTCCAAAAATGTCATATTCTACACAAACAGACTATGAAAGGGTGCATTGATGGTGAAGGTTAGACATTCAGATACATAATACATTAAATATGATAAATTAAACATACTGTAAGGTCTAATATCTAACAGAGTCATACAATATAACCAGCTGTGAACAGTAAACATGTCTTTGAAGAGAAGTGGACAAAGTACTGTAATTGCATTGAATTTCATGGGAATTCAATTTCATAGTAGGGAGAAAATGGAGTGTTTCTGGTGGTTTCAAGTTTGTCAGTAGGAAGGCAGGCAGAAAACAATAGATTTTGCAGTGGTTAAAGTTTGTGGTGCAGAGGTCAACATGATAAATGCAAACATAAAACCACTACAAAAATGTCTGCATTTACAGAATGCAAATTGTATTGGCCTTATCCAGTTGTTTCTTGTATGAAATTTTGTAGACTGTACGGAACAGTACTGACCAGCTGGCTGTTGTTGGGGCGGCTGCTGCCCCTGACGCTGCCCAGGACCCGCCATGTTTGCTGCAGCCGTGGCTGCTGCAGTGGCTGCGGCTGCTGCTGCAGTAGCTGTGGCTGAGGCGGCATGCTGGGATACTTGCTGCATGATCTGCTGCATGAGTTGGGGCGGGGCCATGGGGATGGCTCCTGTGGAGAACCTGGCACCTGGAGGGTGGATTAAAGGTCAAGTTACAAAACCTGTTTGTTTTAGCATAAAGTTTATCTGTGTTGGTAGAATATATTATAGAAAAAATGCTAACACTTTACTTCCAACACTGAATGAAATAAACTTTCTGATACTTTATCACCCCCTCCTGCAAAAGTGGTGTGTTCCTGACGTTACTGCTGGAGATAGAAGGGTCATTCTGTGAACAGGGTCAACGGAGATTGACCGAAAATTTAGAGGGGTAAGTCCCTATAGTTTAATTCAGTGTAGGAAGTAAAGTGTAAGAATTTTTTCTATAAACTTGTTTGTTGGTTCTACATTTGTATTTTATTCTATTCTATACTTAACTGGGCAAAGCCCCCTTAAGGCCACAATAAAGGGAATTCTGCTCAGTTGTCAGGAGGTGCAAGGTACCTGTGTGGCCGGTGGTGGTTTGATCATAAGGCCACAGGGCTTGAATTTTATTTTGTGGGTTAGGTGCAACCTAAAAAATTGGGTACACCAAAAATGTTTTGGGTGTACCACATCAAATAAAGTAGAATGTCTGAAAAACCTAATTACAAACCTTACTGCTACTCTTCTGAGCTTGAATCTGAAATGGGAGCTCTGTGACAAAAATTCCAATTTTGGATGCACACCCAGTATTTTGAGCCCTAGGCCATGTTGATTTGATTATATGGATGACATCCACGCACACATAAATGTAAGATTGCTGCAAACACGTCACCATTCATGGTTGTCAGTTTGTTCGAAGATAAAACACACCTGCAGGGTTAGTTGTTGTTGTAAAGTGTCTGGTCACTGTCACACTCGGTCCAGGGGCGGAGGATGCAGGGGGTGCACCCTGAGCGGTGGAACTTGCAGTGGAACCTGTTGTGCTTGTCCCTGCAGACACACCTGCTATGACATCAAAACAAAGAACCAGCTAAAAAATGGCTCTACCCCTGTGCTGTTGCCAAGAACAATGTGGGACTCAGAAGCTATTAAAACTTGTAGCACAGAGACTGGTTTACCTGGATGCCTGTTAAGGTCCTTTTAGACACACCTGCCATTATATCAAAACTAAGAGCCAGCTGAAAAACTGCTCCTCCCCTGTGGTATCACCAAAAAACCTGGGGGGTTCAGAAACTGCTAGAACTTCTTTACCCTGTAGACCCTGACACACCTGTAATTACACAAAAACTAAGAGCGAGCTGATTGCTCCTCCCCTGTGGTATCACCAAAAAACTGGGGGATTTCGAAACTGCTAAACCTTAAAGCACAATGGCTTCTTTACCCTGTAGACCCGGACACACCTGTAATTACACAAATACAAATGTACTAAGATTCAGCTGGAATATGGTTTTACCCTTGTGGTGTCGCCAAAAAATTGTGGGACTGTTGAAACTGGAGCACAGTGACTGGTTTACCTGTGGAGGCCTGCTGAGGTCCCTGTCCAGGGGGGTGGATGGTTGCCGTGATACGGTTGATGTAGAAACCCTGGGGACCCATCTCCAGCATCACCAGGGGGTCAGAGGGGGTACCCCCTCCACCTATCACCTGTCGGAAGGTTGCACCTGGGGGAGGGGGTATATGTTAAGTAGACAGCAGTCGGAGTGTACGGAGTGAATGTCAAAACAATACACATTCTGCCATAATGTTTGCCCTTCCTGCAATTCGCTTGTTCTTGTTCTACGTGTATCTTACAATAAAGAAAAATCCTTTACATGTTCCTGGAGCCTGATGATTTCTTGATTTCTACCACTAAAAATCACACATCAAGGTACAAACTAATAAGTAATACATACAATCATCAATTTCTATCAAATATAACTTCAAACTAGCTAGTGCCTTCAATACACTTGAAAACAGCTGGCAGGGTATATAACTGTAATATCAGTTAGGGTTTATATAATGCACATGTATATTGAGAATAATCTAATACTTCAAGCTAACCAACATCCTTTGGTTCGCTAATGTGTAATGTCACAGTATGTCTCAATAAAAGAGAGACAAAAAGAAAAACTGTGGTGTGATACCTGGTTGTCCCTGGTTGGTCTGTGTAGTGGTGGTGGTGGTCCTCATCTCTGTTGTCTGGGTCTGAGTCTGGGCACTGGCCAATGGGGTGCCTGAACAGGGCAATGTACGATAATTATCTAAAAGGCCCAGCACTGCAGGGGATTGTGGGTAAGGCAGAGGTCAAGGCCCCTAAGAAGCAAGCAACCATATGGGTCTAGACAAAAGAATTACTCACAAACGCATGACCTCATTAAACCATGAACTTAGATTTAGAGGACAATGAATCATGACAATTCTTGTGCACTTGGAAATGAGAAATGACTTATTGACAATTGAACAATTGAAAAAAAACAATAACCCAAACATACTGTATATGCATAGCAATCTTCTACAACTTCTGCTACTTCAGATATTATTAGTTGCATATTCAATTTGACCTAAAATGGGTTATGCAAGCACCAAGGAAAAGCTAAAAAAGCCCTCTAAACACTGTCATTTTATATCTAACTGTAAATGTAAGAAATATTTGTAAAAGTAAATTGACACATAAAAGAACACCAACCATCTGTTTGAGTATGGGCAGAAGCCAAGTCATTATTGGCTGCTGATGCATCCTGGGAGCTGGTTGGTGCAGCTGTGGTATCTGGTGCATGAGCAGTCTGGGTAGTGGCAGTGGACACCTGTGCCTGAGGTGCTGGTGGAGTCTGGGAGGTTGCCGAGGAGGTCTGGGGTACAGCAGAGGTGCCGGTTGATGTACGGGAGGCCGCAGCGCCCATACCAGGTGCGGATGTAGTGAACGTGGCCTAAAAAAAAGAGCATCATCACATTATAAAAATTCAGTAAAAAAGGTTACAATTTCAATAAAACCCATCAAGGTATTCAGTATTCATCATTCAATTTTACAACTACAGACAATATGTATGACTCTTTGTTTAAACCCTATTGGAACATGCCTTTTGATTGTCCGATTTCCTTTGTCTTTGGTTAAACATTCTAATTAAGCCTAATGCTTGAGTTGAAGTGTAACATTTCATAAGTAGCTAATAATACAGTTTAGCTATGGCTCACTTCTAAATTATTGCTGGAGTCAAATCGAATCTTTTAATACATTTTACATTCAACTATCAACCTCACTCACTGTCTGCCATGTATATGTACCTGTATGAGGTGTTTTTCAATATTGAGCCACAATATCTAGTCTAGTCAATTATCCATTTATACACCTCAACGGATTTCACCATCATGGTAAATACTGACCGAAGAGGGAAATACGACTTCAAACCATATGCCCAACATGGTATAGCATTTTGCTCTATGATTTGATAATTGATTGGAAGACAATATTTAAGCATAATTTTCTACATCTAACACCAAGTGATTTGGCAATCAGTTTTAAGGGAATTCTGGCGGGTGGGGCACCTTTTCTTTTTACATCCAGTTACCAACTGACCTGATTTTGGAATTGCTGCAATATTGGAATCCGTATCTGGCTGGCAGTCTATTGTTGTGTGAGAAGTGCAGTTTTAGACACACATAAAACTTCTATAACACTGACAACATTTACCTGCACATTGTAGGCAACACAACGAAAACCCAGAAAGTAGGCAAAAAAAAAATACACATGATTCAAATGAACGTGGCGGACTTTGAAAGCAGGCAATCCCCCAAAACACACACACAAAAAAAAGAATAGAACAACGGGTAGTCATGCGGGCATTCTAAAGAGAGACTCTGTTAACATAGTTTTCTATCTCACAATGACAGAAAAAGCACTTTCCTATGCCTGGACCTGTAAAGTAAAGTATCTACTTGCTATACATGTATGTTTGGACAACCACCTTGAGGTGTAGCCAAAAATGAGTCCAATGGAGCAAAGCAGGCCCTGCCCCAGAGGTGTAGCCAAAAAAAAATCTTTAAAAAGGCATTTGTCTCACATAGAGGTCTGTCTTATAAGCGACGGAGAAACAACCTTACCTGTACAGGCCCCATCATCTGTATCTGGGGAGCGGGCGGGGCTCGTAGGTAGCGGGGCGGGGTGCGACTCAGGTCCAACATGATGTCCGACAGCGAGTGGTAGGCGTGGGACAGGTTGTGTAAGATCTGGGAGATGATGTTCACCAGACGCTGATTCTCGCGATACTCCTCAAACTGTGGGTAGGAAAACATCCATCCATCTTTTTTTAAAACGTTCCTGATTATGACTATGAGTTGTTACTAAAAATAATAAATAATAGAAAAGAACATGTACATGTACATGCACACACTTTTGTTGCATTTACTTGCAGCTAATATTTTTGTTTCTATAAAATTAAAGATTTTCACAGTTCATATATTCTGCCAATCTCTTCACATTGCAAGATATTGTTCTGCCTACCATTTACAGGGGGCAGATGAAATGCATGTAGTAGATAGATGTCCATTGATCACTTCCTGTCATTCTAAAATGAATGTGAGTAGCAAAAGGAAAATCTATACCTGCAAAAACATAGACACCAAAACCTTCCCATGAATTAGTAGACTCTTCCATTGACCCCAAGACCTGGAATGTCTGTCATGTCTGATAAAAGATAAGTTCTACCACCTTTTAAACTCTATTTCCTGTCACTCAATGCAGTACTGAGAAAAATTCTATATTGTTTGTACTTCAATGATTTTGCTACAGCAAAGGCCACTGCTGCCAACTGCCAACAAAAAAACACTGTCAATATTTCAAGCTTTACAGTAACCACTACATCCTGCCCTGTGGTTTGAACTAGAGTTTCTGAGATCCCCGCGGGAAATCCTACACACCTGTCCCGTGTAGTCCACCTCGTTCCTGAGGATCTGGTGGTACCTCTCCATGTGGGGCCGCAGACGTTCGTTTAGCGCCTGGATCTCGTCAAACACGTCCGCCAGTACGGCCGGCGCGGGATGTCTACAGGAAACACATGGGTGAGGAACCAGCTACAGCTTCCCATTCAAACAACTATAACATCCTTGGGATACAACTACAGTCAAAACTGCACAAGAAGACCATTCAGGGGACTGAGGAAGTCTTGTCTATGTGGACAGCTGGTCATGGTTCTTAAACTACATTGTACTTAAAGCTTGTGTCAGTGGGAAGAAATTATCTAAGAGGTCTTAACGACCAGCAAAAAGTGCTTACAAGTTACATTGGCCAGGTGTGGAGGTGGTCTCTTGTACTGGTTTGACTACAAAGTTTACAAAGACTACTATTCAGGTATCAGATACTTTTAATGATGCTGCATTTTAAATGACAGAGGTGGTCTTAGTATTTTGGCCTTCGTGCCATTATAAGCTCCTTACAATGTGGGCACATTAATCACTGCAGTTACATTTTTCATTTGAGATGGACATAAGACACACATTAATCTTTGCATTTTCAACAAACAGGTGCAGCTACTCTACAGTGGTAGTGTTTGTTTGATTCTTTCAAGCTGAAAACTTAGTCATGCTATTGTAAGCAATCTTTATCCCAGACTTTTTACAAACTATTATTTTTTTCTTGTTGCTCCAGATATTTTTTGTGAAAAATACAAGAACCAACAAATTGGTGTTGGATACAAACAGAGATAAAGGGGGCTTGTATCTTACTGTGGTCCTGGCCTGGCAGTCCCGGCAGCAGAACTAGTGGGGGTACCGCTGGTTGTCGGGGTGGAGGTCTGGGTGTTGGCACCTGTAGCACCTGGCTGACTGGTGGAAGATGGTCCACTGGCACCAGGTGCCGCAGCTGTACCAGGTGCTGCAGCTGTACCAGGTGCAGTGTCACTGGCACTTCCTCCAGTCTCCTGAAAGATCACAATACACATATGAGCCTCTTCTTTTAGATTTGGATCTCCAAGTTGTTCCCTACTGTCTTTGTAGGATTATCAAGATTATAAAGATTAAACCTAAGATTATAAACTGTTGGACATCTATAAATACTGACCATTAGTGATTGAGCATTAATATTAGATCGTTAAGATGAAGATTTACATGTGTCCATTGATCATTTCCTTTCACTACAGTGAATGTGAACAGCATTTTGAAGATATGACTACAAACACACACAGACTGAACATAAATGATACCTTCCCATGAATTAGTAGCATCTTCCATTGACCCTCTGACCTGGGATGTCTGTCATATCTAACAAACAACTAGTACTTCTCCCACCTCTTAACTCTACTTCCAGTCACCTTCACAAGTCTGACCTTAGAGGTGACACATCTTCCCACTCACGTCATGGCACTCTACGTCTATTGACAGTGTATTCACATAACTCTTGACACACAAGGACACAAATATCCAGATATACATGTAGATACCGAAAATAACTTTCCCTTTCTACACATTAGTCAATCATGTTGTACTTCTGACCTGTGTTTGACCCCCTGTCTCCCTGGGTGTGGCTGTCTCTGTTTCCATGGGTTCTTCTGTGCTGGTGGTATTGGTGGTGGAAGAGGGGATGGACTCAGCGTCACGTGATGTCACACCGGCCCCCTCGCCCTGGGGGGGCTGTTCACCCAGACTGGACGGGAGGGAGTTGGACCTCTGCCGACCAGGGGGGTTCTATAACAGTATTTGGGGGGGGGGGGGGCATTGAGATTGAAAGTTTACTAGGACAATGAAGGTGATAGCTTTTTCCAGGGACACATTTTCAAACCAGCATCCAGGTAAGTACAAAAAGTAATATTAATAATAATACATTTTGTAAATAGGCAATAAATAATAGGCAACAAAACATATAAAACTTACAAAGAATGGATTCTCAATTGTTGAAAGGTCAATGCAAAAATTAACCAAGTCGGAAGATTTACAGTACGTCACTCCTTCTACAAATTACCTTTAAGCCAGGCTGGCAGAGAATCTGTTCAGCAGTCAAGGCTGTTCTTCCCAAGGACATTAGACTAGCACTCTGGGGAGGACTAGCTAGGCCACCAAACTCTCCCTGCATGACTCCTCCCCAGAGCGCTTGTCTACTGTCCTGTACTCGGGAAGACCTGCCTTGCCTGCCGAACAGATTCTCTGTCGGCCCTGGCTAAAAGTCTGGTTTCCAGGGTATCTACAAATGTGGTAAATCTTGATAAGGCCTTGGAAAAAGTGTTGTGTTTCCTGTTTCCCTACCTACAAAATGTACATGTACCCTAGAAAAAACTGCCGGTCCTAGCTTTTTTTTTTGCGTGCACAGTAGAGTCACATACATCTGCATGTAGCTTCCAGTTAGAATTTGTAAGTAAAAACACTGCTTGTCCTATCTAATGAAGGATAAATTTATCTATTATGCACAATATCAAAGTTTGACATTGAAAGATAAGTGTCCTCATGCATTTCAGTTTACTTAGTTCAACTGTATTGTAATACGTCTCACCAATAAGTTTTGGCCTGCCTAAAAAAAGATAATCCCTTACCTATCGACCCTAATTTTTCAGGACTGAAACAGGAAACACAACATTATTTTCCTAGACCGCAAGAAGTGAAGAAGCAAACAAACTGACCTCCAGTCTGTTGAGACAGTCATGAGCCTCCCGCACCATCCTCTGTGCCTGGTCTATCCTGAGCTGGGACTCACTCTGTAGCTGGGGCATGGCGATCTGGCCCAGGTTAATGTGTACATCTACTGAGGACCCATCCGGCTGGAGGAAAATCAGATGAACAAATATCTCTAAGAAGAAATACTCCAACAGTGTACAATACTGTTTTCTAGTACTGGTTGTGTTGTACACTAGTGTATGTAATTGATCTGTCAAAGGTTAATGTGCTGATGACCCATATGGCTGGGGAAAAATTAACATGAGGGAGTTCAACATCCTCATATTTCCAACAAATATTTCTTAGAAAAAAAACTACTACTCCAATGGCACACATACCATCTGTAGTGCTATTGGATTGATAAGTTATCTGTGTTCAACTTGGTAGAATCCATAGTTTTACAATTTGAGCTCCCAACATGAGATAGGCCAAAAATTTGTGTCAAGTGTTTCTTCTGTATTGGAACAAAGCTCAAATTGTACAACTATCTTTAGGTCTAGTACATATTATCTTGTGTACTGGTTCTCATAAAAGGTAGTAAAGTATGTACAATGTATTGGCAGATGTAGATTCTACTCAAAACATAATACATGGTGAGTAATTCTGCATTCTTTCCAAGAACACTTAATGTTATAACCTGTTGATTACACTGCACAGAATTTGACTACTTGGAAGCAGAATTTTGAAAAGCCAGTATTCAAGACATCCATGTGCTACAGTAAAGCATTTACTTACCAAACACCTGCTGTGTAACTGTATGGAAATTTTCTACAATACAATCCATGTACTGTATACCTGGCTTCCATTACAGTGTTCAGCATAAACCTTTAACCTACAAATCATTGTTGTGTCTAGACTAATCATAAGTTCATGCTATGTTTGTAACAATAACAGTGCTGAATGGATACATGAATAGTTAAATCAGCTTGCTGCATAAATGGATGATACAGCTCTTTCTTGCAAAAGGGATTTACCACTCAATATTTTCTTAGTCCTCCCAGGTATGCGGTCTAACTAGGGTGAGCACACTGGACAGAGTTACATGGAAGCGCGGTGTGAAGACTAGCCAACTGCTAACTCCTCAGGGTTGTGGACAAGTTTTCTCAAATTTACTTGTCCTATCGGGCACGCACATAAACATTTTACTTGCCCGAACCAATTTTTCACTTACCCAAAATTCAAATGTCATTGTTACAACTAATACGAGTATATGCATTTTCACTTCCAGCAATGGAATTCTCTGTTGACCATTGCTTGATGTCATGACAGTAAAAAGTAACAAGTATATCACAATTGCACTCAATCAATGGAAAAATCTTACTTGCCCGGCAAGTGGTGTAGGTCATGCACTTGCCCAAACAGCACGTTCACTTGCCCGGGACAATAGGGCTAGTGGACACTAGTCCAACATTGCCCCTGTGTCAGAGATCCCAGCAGCAGTGTAATCAAATGCTGGCTACTACTACTGGATACTATTCCTGTTACTCAGAAATACAATTCAATCTCTATAACTGGATAAAAAACGGAGATTTACTTCCATACATTTCGAGTGACATCCATCTCTTCTTAATAGTGATGGATGTCACTCGAAATGTCTAGAAGTGTTTGAATATTATTTACCTGGATGTCTAACCTTCATAAATGTACTACTCCATTTACTTTCCTGCAAGCAAAAATGACTGCTTCTACTTCACACTGCTACATGTAGCTAGCTCTTTTTCTTTCATACCTTATCAATGCAGCTAATAACAATCCATACATCAACACATCTACATCATAGGACATTTATTTATAAAATCCAGTACATGGACGAGTGCAGGTTAGATGCAGGTAGACACCAGAAATACCCGCACAGCTCCAAGTTTACCTGCACTAACCTGCATATGCAGGTGGTATTTCGAGCCCTGTATACAGTATTAAATGTGATTTGTGGGAAAAACTGAGGCTTACCGAAGCTCTGGAGGTCACCCGAGCATTCCTTCCCAGATCACCCATACCAGATAGCACACTCTGTACCACATTCTGAAAAAAAACCCCAGACATAAACAAATGAAGAAATTGTGTCATGCAGGGGTGAGAACAGGTATAAGAAATTCAGGAATAGGTGCAGTTCAGGTCCAGAGGATCAGGTCCAGAGGATCAGGTCCAGGTCCGGAACTGAACCTGGACCTGATTGTCTGTGAGAATGGGTGATACTAAAAAAAATGGTCCAATTTTCTACAATGCAATGTATATGATGTAGTATCCGACTCCCGCTGGCGTTTTAAAATCTTGTCTTCATGTAAACTCTGTAAGTCTGACTGTAGAAAATTGGTAGAAAATTATTACAACGTTAAACTCTGCTCTACTTCGCTCTTGTTCTTTCCTTGAACCGGTAAGTGCCAAAACGTGTAAATCCCGCCAATATAATCTGGTCATTTTCTACTTGACCCAAAATCCAGTCCACTGATTTTTTTCAGGTCCAGTTTTTACGCCAACTAAAATATGGTAGCCCATAACAGGGCAACCAGGAATTTTGAACTATGTACTAGATGTACTCTCTCATTTTAGCCAGGCATCCATACTATTCTAGCTCCAGCTTGTTCCTCTGATTCTTTTCGTGCACAATAGCATGTGTCTCAACATTTTTCCCTTCATTAGTTAGTCATTAACTAGTTCAGGCATGGAGCATTTCTTTAGAATTGGTGTAATGGGGATCAAATATACGGATGCCTGTCCGACCCTCATTACCGAATATCGCCGACTTTCAGAAATTTTTACTTACAGAATTTGACTCACAGCCAATAAGAGCTACTGCACACATTTTTCATAAATATTCAAATGCTAGACATCCTGTATTAATCTTACCATGTCAGACATTTTGGCAATCAAAGGAGTAAACTAGAGGTAAAATATGATGAATGCCAGGCCAAGCAAAGTCTTCATTTGCATTCTGTTACTGAACCAAAATCAACATTTGCCCAGATGTCATCCGTAAATTAAGAATGGAAGGCCAAAAGGAAATGAAAATGGCCTCTGATTTCATAAAAACAAGTCTGTAAGGCAGGAAATGGGCATATAACACCAACTTGAATCTGGTTAGGATCCACCACATCTGCTGGCAGGGTGAATGCACCAATCACAAAGTTGTTGCCATTCCTGTCTCCTCCTCCCTGTGTTGTGCCTGCTGATTGGCTGGAGCTGGAGGATGTAGATGTGGAGGCTCCGGATGATGATGATGATGACGTGGGGGGTTGTCTGGGGGGTGGGGCTCGCTCCACCAGGTGAATCACGTTGCCGTGGACATCTGCCAATGATAAATAAACAAATAAAACTTGGGGCAGACATTTCCTGTGATACCTTGCAGGATATGAGCAATCCTGTCTGATAATTACCATATTTCCCACAGTGCCTTAGGGCATGGAGAAACCTTCTTGACAGCTTCCATGACTTTTCAGTAATCTTCCATTACACAGATAAAATATAATTTTTTTCAAAAGCAACCATCCTGGACTTTGCCTTGGACGTGCCACGTTTTTTTTAACCAAATGATATACTTCATGACAAAGCAAACTATCACAAATAATGATAACTTCCTTAAGGTGATAACAGAAGGATAGGCCTTCATATGACAATATTTTTCTGGGCAAAACTTCAGACATACAAAATGTAGGAATAACATGCACTACGTGCCGCATGATAATGTTGTTAGGGCAAACTCTGATGGACAGCAACCCTTTTGGAGGTACTTAGTAGTTTCTTTCTCAAAACTAGTTCCCATGGTAGTCACAGGTCTATGTCCACAAACTAAAGGTAAGGGACTGCATGGGGGGATATTGACAACGTTATCACTTATAAGTAATTTTGGAGGGCTGTCAATGCTTAATGGCAAATTCATGATTCAAGAGAGCAAGCAACACGTAGCTTGGTAAGTTAGTTGACTTGTTTTTTCAATAACACTTAACAATGAATTCAGGAGAACAATTAGTGTGGTATGCAGATTCAACCTCCTTGGTAGAATCATGACCTATTACTATGATCGAGCTTTAAAAACAATTTACTGACAAGTGACAATACTTGAATTACAATGAATCAAAAATTCAAATAGCTTGCTGTGCCTTATGGAAAAATCCTAAATCTACATCAAACGTAGATCTTTACTATAACCTGTGGCATTTGTGGCCATGCTATGAAGTGTCTGACTAAAAATGTATGCTTGGCTAGAGGACTGTTTCATGCCATCTCCCTACAAAAATACAGGCCAGCCACAGAAGAACCCAGACATAAACACATTACACACTACATTTGTACCTGCAGCTGGCCAGGAGTCAGTCAAACATTCAAACCACCTCATACATATTCATGAGCAACACTTCCTATACGTGGGTGTGGTGTAGACATAGCTTGAAATACCACTTGTCAGTTGTGTAGCCTTATTTAACCTCCTTGGTACTACACACATTTGTGTTGGTAAAAATTGGAATTGTGCCAGGTATTTCTGATATCTTCTTGAACTGATTCATGTACAGGGTTATTTTTTTGTCGTAAAACTTGCCTTAAACAGTTTTGAGTTATGACTCATTCAGACACCTGCAGAGCCCATTACTAGCACATAGGGCAGCAAGTTTTCTTGCTGTTTCAGTAGCAGGGTATATTTTTACAGGGAGGGGTTGCTAGCCTTTCCTCTAAACCCATATGTACAACAGACTTAACAACAGACTTGATGTTACACCTTCAAAACATAGTTTCTGTCGGACTTGTCCAGAAAGAAATTGAGTGGTATAGATGAAATTTATGAGCAGGCTTTTAGCCAGGCATGCGTCAACGCCTCATCTGGACGCACTTTTCTTAGAATAACAAGAAATTTGATGCTCTGGACACCCTTACACTGGGGAAATTGTCTGACAAGCATGAAATTCTGATTGACCAGGGATGCTACCAGGTCACCTGTGGTCACAGTCTTCTACTATGACCTCTGTAACAGTATTTTTACCTCTTAGGATCCCTTAGAATGCACTATTTTAACTTAAAATCATCAAAAACTCTGCACCATGGAAGGTGGATGCCCCCAGACCCCCCTACAATAGTCACTTACCGTGACTCACCAATAAATTTGGACTCCCTATTATAAAATCCTAGCTAAAAGCCTGTTTA
>NC_049986.1:8235181-8240063 GCF_000003815.2 Branchiostoma floridae
CCTCTCCACTCTCGAATTCATGAATACATGTACAGTATATGTCTCCCTTATATGACTACAATCCTACAGCACTGTTTTATCCATGTATTCAGAACATCCTATTTTTCTTTCTACATCACTATGAAATAAAACGGCTGCAAAAGTAACTGAATTTACAGTATGCACAAATGAGTATTTTGAGCCATGAGTATAGGTAGCCTGTGTACACAATTCACCTGGGAAGCACCTGGATGAGAACAGAAGGTCGAGACTACGTCTAGCGAGGAAATGGACGACAACAACAACAACAACATAGATAGACAAGTCCTTACTGTATTCCTTTAGCTTGGTGTGGTCCTTCAAGACACGCCCCTGGAAGATGAGTCTCTGCTTGTCTGGTGGGATGTTGACCGACTCGGCAATGGTCTCCTTGAACTCGCGTACTGTCGTCTACAAGACAAAAGGAAACAACAGTATTGACATACATGTATTTCATGTGAAATGTTGCAAACTCACCTACTCACTTGTAATTTGTACCTTCTGTATTCTGACAATGGTATCAACGGCCTACTTGTTCAATCTGATACATGTACATGTAGAGTAGCCTGATTAAATCTCGCTTATAGCAGCCCGCCAAACATCTGTCGCCCCCCTGGGGAGGGGGGGCAGTTACAGCCCTGGACAGCGGAGTTTGTGTTACACAGACTACATGTAGAGCATTTCTGGCAGCATTATGCCAACTTTGCATTTATCTGGAAGCTTTTATCCATAGTAACGATAGTTAGATTATAGGTAGATTACTAGTACATGTCCATCCATGCAACCAGCACGTCCGGATGATGATGAGATTATAGGTAGGTGAATTGTTGGTTTATTCTTAAAGTTTTTTGTATGTATTGCTGTATCACTGTTTGTCGGATACAGGTCATGTATCTGATGCAAATAAACAAATAAATGAAATATTTGATATCTTATTGCAGTTGTAAAGACACATTACCCACAATGCATCACAATGTGCATATGCATAGGGGTACTTCAGCGTTTTTTAACCCGGGACCTCCGGTGTCTGTGTCATACACCTTACCTAGGGGTGGGTACCTGTACAGAAAATTCAGGTCCAGGTCCGGTTCAGGTCCAGAGTATCAGGTCCAGAGTATCAGGTCCAGGTCCGGACCTGAACCTGGACCTGATGCAGTATGACTCATACCAATGGTCTATTTCACTACAAAGAAATCTGTTTGGTGGAGTATTAGACTTACACTGGTGTCTTAAAATCATAAAACGCTAACTGCACTTCTACGATTGGCTGTAAACCTTGGTAGAAATTACTATAAACTCTACTTCACTCTTGTAATTTTCTTCCACCTGCAAGTGCCAAAACGTGTGAATGCCTGATCAAATAATCTGTTAATTTTCTAATTGGTCCAACATCCGGTCCACCTAATTTTTTCAGGTCTGGTTTTCCTGGACCGGTTTAATAAGAAAAACCAGCCCTAACCTTACCAATTGTGCCACAAGATGACACCATCAAGTTTTCAAAAGAAAGGTTCATCCTCACCTCTTCATCCACAGTAAAAGGTCTGGAGACAGAGTCCAGAGTCTTCACAGTCACCTCTAACATCCTGGCTCTGGGATCACTGCCTCTTTTATATTATTATAAACACCTTTCAAGCTCTACCACGATTCTTGGGCTTTTGTCGAATCCTGTGGAAAAGATGACTTCATGTCACTGGTCCAATAATATCTACAAAAGTAAATACAGGGAAAAATTTACACAACATACTCAAACTGTATAATTTTGTATAACTATAGGATAAAAACTCACTCATTTTTATTGTTAGATGTAAAAAATACATGTAACTAGAGTTCAACGAACCCATCTCTTCGCCAAATAATCATGCCTTTATTTAAGACTTTAAGGTCTTATTGTTCCTCACAAACACACAGACATTACCAAAACCAGACTGTGACCTGACAGATGACCTGGTAGCATCCCTGGTCAATCAGAATTTCATGCTTGTCAATTTAGACTTTGTCCCCAGTGTAAGGGCGTCCTCCAGCAAACCATCTGTATAACAGCTGTGTCCATAGATATAGGTCAAAATGAGATATATAGAGCACAGTTTATTTCTGTTAATAAGTTTTGCTGCAGTACCTTAGGAAGCCGCTAGGGGGCCCACTATCATAATTTATCTTCGTTTTCCTGACCCCTACCCACCTACCAAATATCATCAGGATTTTTTCAAGGCTTCTCGAGTTATGCATTCCACAAACAAAAGGACGCACACACTCGGCCCGCTACCGTCCTAACGGAAAATGCTACGTCAACTATTTTCGAACACAACCTTCCTTTCCGCAGCCGCTACTTAAATACTAAATATCATGAAAATCCATACACAGCTTCTTGAGTTATATGCTGTTGGCATGGATTTATGAACTTTCCTCATTAATTATACAAATAAGCTGCTGATTTGCATAATTAGTATTACATTGTATAAGTCATCACTCATTCTATCTACATACCCAAAATCCTGATGATCTGTTTACACGTTCTCAAGTTATCCTCGTCCAAAGTTTGAACGGAAATCGGTGCCTGCAGTTCCCAAAAAGCCGCTAGGGGGTCCAAGCTCACAGCACTTACTCTCTGTTTCAAGGGCTATCTACCACTCAAAAATCATGACCACAGCATGTCCAGAACACGAAGTGCCAAAATTAAAAGTTTTGCTGCAGTACCTTAGGCAGCCACTAGGGTGCCCATTATCGAACTTGACCTTCGTTTTCCTAACCCCAATCCACCTAACAAATATAATCAGGATCCATTCAAGGGTTCTCGAGTTATCTTGCATACAGACAAACGCACTTACATACAAATCCCGCTACAGCACCATAGATAAGAGCCAGGTAAACCATTTTCGCACTTGACCTTCCTCTCCAAAACCGCTACACACCTACCAAGTTTCGTGAAAATCGCCCAGCTAGATTTTGACTTATGCTGCCAAAAACAAACTGCAAAAAACATACCAAGCTCGCTGCAGTACCGTAGGAAAACGCCAGGTAAACCGTTTTCAAACTTGGCATTCCTTTCGACAACTGCTACACACCTACCAAAAATCACAAAGTTCCATCCACAATTTCTCGAGTTATATGCTGTTGACCTACATACAGACCCAAGTCAAGCAATCTCATACTCTTCTTGGCGAAGAGAATAACACACTTTACTGGACTTCAATCTATGCTCAATATAAACCTAATGAATATGATACTACCTACGATTAGGTAGGTTAGTGTATGCTTTGAATCTAAGGATACTTATCAAGAATATTCTTATCATATATATCATGTACAAGTTAGTACAACACACACGCATGCACTGTATGCTGATCCATTTCATTTTCACAAATTATGGGGAGGGGGCTGGAACCTGCAAACACATGATCACCGCTAAAATCTACCTTCTCACCCAACTACTAATGAATAGACTACCATTGAAACCCTAACCAACACGATATGTCTTTCTTTCGCGGCCTAAAATGCCCAAACGATGCTACATTTTGCTACATTTGTACAACTCTTTCGACATCAAAATACCTTGTTTCACTTCCGAAGAAACCTCGCTCTCGATTCGGGACAGAAAAGGTCAAACTTTCACTTCCGCATCCGGGTTCTTTTCATGACGTCATGTGCAGACGACAAATGGCGGAAAATTTTCAGGTTTTCAAAATATTTCTCTCTCTCTCTGTGTAACCCGAACTCTTTCTTACAGTTCTAGGTAGGAAAGAAGTAATGGTGCATGACTCAGCGAGCTGTTGTGGTTCGAGAGATAACAGTTGTGACGGAAGAAGTGTGAATCACGGTAAATAAAATGCATGGCGAACAGGAATTCCGGTTGTTTTGCGGTGCGTGCGTGGTGTCTGAAACTTTTTTGTGTGAGAAACGCTTGGCCTCAAGCGTACTTTATAGAAGTCTTTCATCCAAACATATGGTCTCTGTCACAACTTGTTCAAACCAATAGGGAGTTCGCCTACGACTGGTAACATTGTAAATTCCTTCCCACGCTTGTAGAATCGCTAGTTAACTGACAAATCACCCCCTTTCTTCCCTTTGCCCTGAGGAAATTTGGGAATGTCTAGCCTGTGGTTTCCCGCCTCCTGCCTATGATGGGTTTGACCTTGGACATTCGGCATAACATTACCCAGTTCCCTGTACAGTTGGCCCTGTGTTAGCCCCCAAGGGAGAGAATCTGTTCTCTGATTAAAGCTGGCGTTGCCAGTAATTTTAGCCTCTTTGCAGAACAACGAAAGACCACGGGACTGACTCCCCGCTGGTTGTCCCACCTACACCGTGCGGTCGCCGTGGCCCTTCCGGGTCAAATCTGGATAAATACTGGGGCTGCGCGCCAGCTTCTCGCAGACGTGTGGCTCTGCGGTTCGAGAACTTTGTAAGATGCCCCGACAGTTCTACTGAAAATGCTTGTGCTAGTGAGTCAAGTTTGCTAAGTTGGAATCTTCATAGCACGAGGTATACCGGTAAGTAATCTAGACAATGATTGATTACTTCAATCTATCTGTAAATCCATTCAGGTCCACTTCCTACTAGACATTGTGTTTCACCGTTATGTGTGAAAGTGAGGATTGGGAAGGATGTATTCGTCTTTAATCTGAAAAGGTTGTGACATGTACCCGACAGACACATACCTGCTGTAAAGGGGGCACAGCTTCTTCACAGTTTTTTATTGGAACTTCGTGAGAATCATCCCATCCCTGATGTCTCTGCACATGTGTGCAAGTCCCTTTGATCGTGTACAGCGAGAGTCAATAACACATATTCTCCACTTTCTGTACCAAAGCTGACCTTAGGAGTTCGGTAAATACAAGACCCCTTCGCAGAGCGAGATCTAGACATC
>NC_049986.1:8242812-8279806 GCF_000003815.2 Branchiostoma floridae
CTCTGATGAGTTGTCTGGCTTGGGACCAGACCTGTACATGATGGGTTATTAGTCAACTAGCATTGGGTTCAGGATAACGTTTCCAAGTTCGTGCCTCCACATGCCACACATCACAGTTCATTTACCCTAGCTCAGCACTCAAGCATCTAAGATTTCAGTTAAAATCTAAGACTTAGCCAAGATTTATCTGACCCGACATGAAGACACAGGCAAGACATGCATTAGTTTTGATCACTTCCTGTGGTGAGTTATGCTATGGGAATATGTAAATTCCTCTTGTAATGAAGGAACTCATTTAACCGTCACTTCTTATTCAGGACTGGAAGAACAAAACGTGTTTGTGCCCTGTGGCAAATCGCCATGTGTGACCTCATCATGCATCAAAGATTTTTGCCCCTTGGGTGTTTATTAAGTACTTATCTCACTAGAACTAAGATTCTTTTTCTGCTGGCTCAAATTTGATGAGGCAGCTTGAGTTTGGTTTCCCAGGCCAAAAGTAAGGGATGGAGAAAGAAAAAGGCAAACAAAAAAGTAGCAACAACCCAATGTACTGCTTAGTATAACACAGAGGATCCACATAAAGTAGACTTTAACTTTAAGCAAGGCATGGCATACCAAGCCATGTCAGTAAAGTTGTCCCTTTTCTAACCCAACCCCCTATCTCTTGAACTTGGTTTTCGAGACTTTGACAGTCATTTATCAGTAACAGTAAGGGGAGACCATTATTTCAAGCAAGGAGGTTTTAAATAAGATATTTATGAGTATAATTGTTGAATGTCTTGTCTTCAGAAAGGATCTATCTCCCACCTTGGTGTTTGGGAAAGAGCAAAGTATTTCTGCAGTGTTGTTTAATCAAGTTGTGTGGTGGAAGGCTCTGGGACCACTTATTCTGCAAATGTGAAGCACATTTCCCGGGTTCCAGAGCCACTGTTCCCCGAGTTTGCACCGTGACCTTGATCTCTTAATGCTGGCAATTACTGTAATTGGAGCTAAGAACACCTTTTCACAGGCTCCAAATTTTCACAGGGGTAGACTTCTTTGTACAGTTCAATGGTAACCTTGCAAATCAATTTGTGGTCACTGGTTTGTCTCTAAATCTAATTTTATTTAATCAGTGCTTTGTGTGCCATTAGCCCTGATTTCAACCATGAAATCACCCATTCCCTTGAGCTAGTGAGCATGACCGAAAAAACAGTTTCTGGAAGATGCGTGATTCCAGACATTCCTTTTCTGCCTTCCTGTTCGGTCCTTTCTTACCGATGTATGCGGAGAAAGAAAAGTAATCAGGCACTGGTAGTAAACAAACATGTACACATGTGTTGACATCAGGCCACAGCTTAGCCAGAAAATCAACATTGTCCTCTCTCTCTCTGTTGTGTTTTGACTTGTCTCCCTAAAGAAGTCTAAACAAAATAATAGATACACAGCCATCCCAAACATTTGTAAAAACTTGTTATTGTTTGCTTTCAGTCTCGTCTTTCAGCAAGTCAAGGACTTACTACATACTCTAATGATTGGAAACTGGGGATAGAAAAGAAGAGCCTCACTGGATTCAGATTGCATAAACAGAATTTCTTCACCGTTCTTTCAGGAAGGATAGGGAATACAAGTTTTACAATTGTAGACACCCCATCTGGCATCTCAGTGTCAACAGAGTAACCGTAAAGTTCAAGGGACCTGCTCTGCTATGAAAGGTTACCTTACCTTAGACCTTAGATCCTCCCACAACTTTGTTGCATAGGTTAACATGTCTGAACGGTTTACCTCCAGAGGTTGCAGTCTTGTGCAGCTATTGCCTGGTCGGACTGGTCCGCTAGTGTTTTTGTCCTAGTCTAAATGAAAGGTTAGTATGCTTTGTTTCAGTGTTTGGGACCCCTCTGTGTAAGACAGTGGGAAGAATGTTTATGTTTTAGCTTTTGTGAAGGTGTATTTAAAGGGACAAGCTTGCAGTAGGCTCTTAGAGACAAGTTCTCTGACAGACATACTGTAAATGCAGAAATGTTTACAGCGGTTTTATGTTGAAAGTTTTTCGGGTTGTTAATTCACCGAGAACTTAAAACCACTGCGGATATTTTTTCATGACAGTATGTGACTACAGTAGATGTCGCTACCCTGAACTCACAACTACAGTGAACACTCCATTTTTTCGCTACCACGAATTTAAATCCCTGCGAACTTAAATGCATTTACAGTACCACAGAGATAAGTACAACCCCATTAGAGCCTCAACTTTAAACAGGCACCTGACCACTTTGCCTTGAAAGCTATAGTATAATGCACACGGAATTGCACTTGTTTTGCTGGGAATTTTCCTGTTAAACTGAGGGAATACAAAGAGTGAAGATGATACTTGTTGGAGATAGGTGCTCAGGTATGGTGTTCACTTGAAAACATCCCTTCACCACACCTGTATTTGCAGGCCAGTTTACTCTGCGCCCCCCCAAAGTGATGAGGTTACAACCAAAAATTAGTGGCAGGCTGCATGAAGGTAATAAGATAGTAGGAGAATCCTCCAAGGGTCAAGTGCCCTACATCCCTTGTCAGTAAACTCCCACATGTTATCAGTGAGTGTGTCTTGCAAAGGTCTGACCCTTTTCATCCATCAGGGTCCTGGCTGTGCCTCTGTGTGACCTCCTTGCCAAACATTCTGGCCATCAACGCCCTTGTACCCCCTCCCCCCTCTCTCACCAGGCATCTGTGAAGACTGGCCATTACACTGACACAGACAGGTAAACACAGTTAAGGTTAGTGATCAACTCCCAGTTCACTTTGAAAGTGCCATCCACCATCAAAGTCAAAGCTGGGTGATGGCTGAAATGGTGAGATGCCACAGTTAATGGGCACAACTGACCCCCTACTCTCTTTGGAAGCTTCCCTGCTATCTTCAACAATTTCGCCCTTAACATTAAGGCCCTCACATTTCTCAAATGGCGCTGTCCTAAACATGTTGACAATTTCAAAGTGCATTTGACAAGAAACAATGTACCTGCCACACTCTCAAAGTCCCGGTTGTTTCTTACGAAATAAACAAACCGCCTTTGAGAGGCTTGACTGTGACGGCATATGGTGTGTGCTTCTGGTGGATAGAACCTCCTTGTTGCACAGGCAAACGCATGTATAAGAGTTCCATCTTTAAGTCTGATTGTTGTTGGTGACATGTTACAAATGGTGTCTTCTTGTAGCCAAATTTCTCCATAAACTAACAATCAAAGCCAGACACCTGATTTCGGTGTATTATTATGATAATTAATTGATTATCTCAAGCCCACACATGATAGCACTTTTTTGATTGACTAACAAATATAGATTCTCTTAGGTTTCAGGCTTTCTGTAATTACAATTTTTCTAGTAATTTTTTCTAGTCTACATTTATCTTTACCAACTTGTCTTTCTACAAATGTACTTTTCTAGTAAACTTAAATCACACTTGACAGGTCCTCTATGGCTTGAATACTGGTACAATGAAGTACTTAGCACAGTTGTTGACCAGGGTTGTTGACCTATTGTGTATAGGATAATTGGTACTTAGTGCCATTGTTGACCTATTGTGGTTGATGTCATTGATAGAAATTAGGCACAATGGTGTGAAGAAATAAATCACTTGGTGCCAGCAGGCAGTATGGAACATACATAGGTGGAAGAAAAAAAACAGCTTTCTGAACATGTGATCAGAGCCCTGTGCAAATCTTGGATTCTGGTGGTTATGTTATTTCTTTTGTGGAAAGCGCTTAGTCGCAATTTTTAACATTGACTAGGTTCTTAAATGCATGGAAGGATAGTTTTTGCGTGCCAACAAACTTATCCCTCCTAGAATTAGATATTCTATCTCATGTTGAAAATCCCAAAGAAGTTCCAAGAAGTGTTCTAAGAAGTATGTGAAACATCCTTGGCAGTGTGACTGTGAAGTAAAACCAGTCAGTACTGCAAATTCATTTAAGTTTGCTGGGATTTACTTTGCGAGAAATTAGTGGGAAAAAGGACTGAATGTGGTGGTTTTAAATTTGTGGTAACACCATGCACTGTAGTCTCTTACTCAGTTACTGCCATGGAAATATGTAAAAAGGCAACACGAAAACCATGCACACTGAAAATTTCTGCATTTACATTATTGCCATAAGGAAGTTAACAGATAGTCAGACTCATAGAAATGTTGGTTAACAGTAGGTAAAAAAAAGTTGCTCGTGTACAAAAAAACTTTATTACACATATTGTTGTGCACTGTAGGAACTACAGTTATGAAAGAATGCAATTTCTTTTTCATTTACCTTTAAAACTCGTGCCCATAGTATTCTAAGCCAAGTGGGCTGTGAAAAAGCTATTGGAATTGGTGTATTTCTGTAGTCTTTGTTGCACCACCCCTTCAATGGGGCCCAGTCTTTGCAAGGAGGTTAAAACATCCTTGGTCCTGGTCCAAGATTGGACTTCTGATGTGTACTGTAAGCCTTTACACCTGCTTGTAAACTCCCTGATACCTGTCATACACATTGGACCTCAAAGTTCACCATTTGCTTACACTCAAGCTGAGAAAGACCTGGGTTTCTCCAATTCAAGGTTAGTTGGATGTGAAGAGAATAAAGTTGTTGGTGGAATGCCAAACCAACCTGTTATGTGTCATTAGAAAAGATACTGAAACCCATGATAAGCACCACCTGATATGACAAGATATATTATACAAAAGTTTACTTTGTTCCATACTGTCTCAAAAGTGGTCCCAAAAGAAATTCAAACTGTGAAAGAAGTGAGCTCGCATTATTCCAGACTTGTATTGCACAAAAAATTTCTAGTACTTCATTAGTAGCCCCCCTCCCCCAACTTTGTCCCCTTGGGAAAGGCACTTTACATGGCCTTCCTCACTTCACCCAGGTGTAAAAATGGGTTCCTGACTTTGGTCGAGGGGGTAAAAATACTACCTTTGTCTTCTGTCTGTACTTTGTATGTGACACTGTTAAAATAGGTTACTAAACTTGAGTGCAGTGCCACATTGTCCTTGTCTGTCGACAGCGAATAGAAAATCTAAAAAAAAAAAGAAGATTGAAATTGATGGGGAAATGAATGGAATTACACTTTCTGCCAATCATGAAGTTTGGGCTTTACGATTTGTTTTGGCGATTTCAATGTTGTAATTATGTGGGCGAAGCCACACATATAGTTTTCTTACAAGTATTTCACCGGAAATCAGAAACAAATGGAAGCCTCCATGTACTCCATGTTTCAAGCTTTTTGATTGGCCTAAAGTCGCACTTTCTCGGTTGTACGTCAGAGGTGAACCTATCAACGCGCAGGACACAATCGGCATCCATTTTGATAATAGCCAATCAAAACTCAGAAAAATGGAAGCTGTTAGCAAATACTCCGCGTTCCCAGCTTTTTGATTGGCCTAAATTCAGACTGTCTCGGGTGTACGTCAGAGCTGGACCTATCAACGCAGAGAACACAAAATGTCATTCGGCATCCAGTTTTATAATAGCAGCTGAGACGCGGCAGTAAATCGGCCATGCATTCGACCAAACAGGCGCTCAAGGAAGAAGTTGCCCGCCACGGAACGAACAAGATTGATAAATTTGCACAGAAAAACATTATCTTCAGAAAATGGGACCTTGGAATCTTGCAAATTAAACAGTGAACGGACGTGTTCAAGCTACGCATTGCATTTGTATACATGTACCTGTTAAAATGCCGGTGAAACGTTACGGCAAGCTTGGCCGAATGGCTAAAGCACCAGCTTCCTTTGCGCTTTTTTCGCTAGGTCAACCCTGGTTCGATTCCGGGCGGGAACAACTTTCTTTTAGTTGTCCTTTTTTTTCTTTTTTGATATTTACAACAATTTATCTTGCAAACAGAGCATTGTTCAGTTTACACGCCTTTTTATTTATTTTTTAATTGCCCTCAAAAGACGGCGTTTAAACGGTCGGACGGTCCATGTGGGGAGGGGGGCTCGTCAACGCCTCGGACCATACCGGCAGCCAAACACTGTATCGTCGATGTCTGTCGCCTGCGGCGTTAAGTCAAATTTGGAATGGAGGCTACGGTACGGTACCGGACCTGAACCTGATCATGAATTTCAGCTTTATAATTGCTACACAGCACAACCCGTGACGTCAGGTAAAGGCCGACAATAGGGGTGAACCGAGAATACGGGGCACCTAATGGCAATTACTATTGTGTGTAAGATAGTTTGACTTAAACTTCAAAAAAGGCCACGGGAAAGACTTGCTGCATTTTCGCGAAAATGTTGTCATTCTAGTTGTTTCTTTTCTTGCGATTTTTCCTTTCTTTTCCCTTCGCCCACATCCTGCATTTTTTTCAAAAATGTTGCCTTTCTAGTTGGTCATACAAATGTTTAAATGCTGTACTTTTTGTTGCATGAATGAAGCTCCTGTAATGTAATGGCTGTCTCCAGCTGTTCAACCTTTGATAACAACTTTGAAAGCTTGATGAAGGTCTGAAGTAACTTTATAGTGTTGTTCTTGAACTACCAAAGACAGATCCCACATGTTTACATGTTCATTAAGGGTTTACTTATGTGTCTGTCTGCATTTCTCATTATATCTTTTTAGGCCAGGCTAAGCTTTGGATCTCAACAAGTCCTAATTTGTCACATAATCCTGTTATACCATATCATTAATATCTTGAGATAAAAGGGATTGGTGTCAAGGGCAAATATTGTAAACCTCATTTGAAAATATTTGCTCTTGAGCCGGTGATCCTTCAAAGCTGTCAATCAGACTGGCTGCATAGTTTCGATGGTTTCCTAATTGGTCTTCAAACAAGAGGCAAATGGCATGAACAATTGACAAATAAAGTGTTGTCCTTGCTGAATGGGTTGATTACCAAGGGGTGTTGACAGCTGGTAGACATGGTTGTATGTTGGATCTTCATCTGTCTGACAGTCTGTGACAGTGTCTCTATAGTCTGGTGTCAATAGTGTCATCTTTCCAAAGATGCTATTCATATACCAGTTTTACTATGCTTTACACCTGTAGTAAGTTACAGAAAAGACAATTTATAGCAAGACCCTTGTATGTCCTATCCTACATCCTGTAAGGATTTAATGGCCTTGGTTTAGATTTTAGAACCAACCTTGCAACCTCAATAACTGATGTATTCCAGTTGGGTTTTGTACCAAGAAAAAAAGCTATTGATGTACCAGATTTACTATGCTTTGCACCTGTAGTAAGTTACAGAAAAGACCTTAATATATATTTATAGCAAGACCCTTGTATGTCCTTTCCTACATCCGGTAAGGATTTAATGGCCTTGATTTAGAACCAACCTTGCAACCTCAATAACTGATGTATTCCAGTTGGGTTTTGTGCCAAGAAGAAAGGATGATGATAAATTGGTCTGGTCATTCTGTACAGTAGCGCCACCTGGAGGCCTTTTGACAAACTGGATGTGAGGTTTTTACATCTTCATAATCTGTGTTCTTACTTCCAATTACTACTGGCTTATGACAGTTGCTGTTCCATCCCACAGTGGCATAACAGTTGGCATATCAGGCAATTTTTCTAGCTCAAGCATGCCAAAACCAAGTGTAACAATATCCGTTCTGTAGATTTTGGTTATAAACTTATACCCTCAGCAAAGTACCATTGCCAACTCTCTTGGTTTACCTTTCTGTTAGTTGCTTTAGCCTTCTGCCATTTGTTAATGGGCCCACATACCTTAGTGTAAACATGACCCTTTTGACAGCAACCCATTGAAAAGATCAACTACCTTTTTACCTGTTGAGGTTGTTAAGATGCCATTCGAAGTACGTAAGACTGCCAGTTGGCCACACGCAACAGATGGCTATCAACCCTTTACCAGCATGCCCTTTTTGTGAATTTTACAGAGATTATTTTACAAAACAGTTTTCGTGTTGACTTTAAGGCCATACATTTCAACACCATTTGGAATTTTTGTACAAACCCATCCCTGTTTATCAACAAATCATCCTTCTCTTCTGAAAGTACATAAGTAGTTTAGCGGCCGCCATCAAAGAACTTCACTGGAACTGTGTTATTTACTCAAATCAAGACAGACAAGAAAGGAAGAGTTGTTCCATGGCCTTGTTGATACTGTATGGTCGCATCAAAGTCTTTCCACTTTTCCATGCTGTTGATATCATATTTGATTGATAGCTATAGTGAAGCCAAGGGATAGCAATCAACCTTTCTAATTGTAAGGCCAAAGATATTTTATAGGCGTGTATGTTAAGGTTATACTTTTCTGAGGATAGAAAAGGTCTTGCTTAAGATTAGAATTTATATCCCTCTCCATCCCCAGAACAATCTTGTTACCTCCATGAAATAATTATGGAGGTTATATTTTCACTAGCGTTTCTATGTGTGTCAAAAGCTGGAAATAATAAGATTTTGGCCCCCTAGCAGCTTCCCTTGGTACTGCATTATCACCTCCAGTTTTGCTCATGTTCTGAACAAGCTATGGTCACGATTTTTTGGTGTTAGATAACGCTTGTGCTAGGGAAGAAGTGACATAAGGTTGGACCCCCTAGCGGCCTGTTTTGGGATAGCAGGGGCATTTTTTCGTAAATGTAAGTTACATTGTAACCATACTACTAAACAGTACTTTAACTTAGGGAGCCTTTTGCATTAGTTTCAGGGCTAGGCATCAGGGACTGAGGAAGTTAATAGGCTAATGTTGAGAATGGTGACTTGATTATGTCAAAGTTGCCGGATTTTGGAAACACAGCGTTCCTCAACACCTTTCTTATATTACCTTTGATTATTGCAGCGCAGAGTTTATTCAATAACCCTTTCAATGACCATATCTCAACACGCTAACCTAATTGGCGAAGCCATTGCCAGTGCTATCAGACAGTCGTTTTGACAAGTTGGGGTGCTGCATTGTGTCAGATGGTGCTTATTAGCCAGTGCTTTGGTATTCCTTACACCAACCCACACAGTTGTATAAACGATATCTTTGAACTTCTGAGAGGGCTCAACCTCCGTATTTACCCACAACACCGCTGGTTGCTTTCACAGCTTCCCCGACATCTTTTTGCAATCTTTGTTTCTAATTTATCCACACAAAGAAATACTGATATGAATACAAGGAAAACACGCCAAATGAACCTCCCAGACTTTGTTGATACCAACTCGGGTGTGAATGTCGCTTTTTTGCTTTTATGTGTTTGCAGCTACAGTACTCTTTGTTATCCTTGTGGCCCGGCCCAACGCGAAGAATGTCCCGCATTTTCACCACAACTAATTCTACTTGACGCCCTATATTTTCACATAACACAGCCTTAAGGCCGCCTGTTTACCACTGACACATCCCCTATTTAAAAAATACAGTTCATTAAGCTGTTCATAATATCCTTAAGCTTTTATCTCATACAGGTAAATCATATTGAATGAAACAAATATGGCGTAAATGGTAGTTAAATGCACAGTAAACCAGTAATTTTACAGGTTTTTGGCAGTGAACAAACTTCTAGTAGAGGAGATCAGTGTGGTTTACTTTTTGAGGATGTAGGTTTTGGATGAGTGCCATGCTGGAAGAGAATCTGGCCTGGCATGACTCCTGTTATGAACATGGTTAAAGGTAGATTAGTCACATACCTGCGATGTTTGACTCTGTTTAAGGGCTCAGACATTAGGCTACATCTTTCTGGAGTCTATAGTTTGTACGGATGGGTATGTATATGTTCCTTCATTTGGAAAAACATTTTTTCGGAAAGATCTAACAAGGTGTATGTAATGATTATAACACACCTTTCGCATGCTGTTTTGATAATTTCATTTTAGCTGTAAAAATGCAAAAAAATTAGGACTTTTCATATTGTAAGTTTGTAACCCACAAAAATTAGACTTCACGATGTCCTCACGCTACTGCGGCATAGAATATTAGCTCCTTGAATGTTGGTATGGAATGTAACAGAGTTGCTTTATCTTATTACATAGATAAGTGCCCCCCAAAATTGACTTTGATAATTGAAGTTCTACAACCCTGACTCAGGCTTATATTGCTTAGGTTGCCTTAAGTCTGCTCAATTTGTTTGGATTCTTTTTCTTAGAGGAAACATGATGAACTTGCCATGGGTAGAACTAAAAGTCAGCTGATGAAGGCCGGCCACAAGGTAGACTAAGTTAAACATCAGTCATGATCAGTGTCAGCTGTACATGACAGAGAAATGCTTTGTTTGGCTTGTGTGGACTTTGTCACAGAGACAGGGTAGCACAGTCACATCTAGGTGTCTCAGACGTGCAGACAGATTCTAACAGGGGAGGACGTAGTTTAACTCCGGTTGATGTAAAATGGTGGCAAGGTTCAAAGGCAGAATGCCACACCGGAATTTGCACAGAGGGATTTTTGTACCAATTACCTGCAGGAACAGTCTCTTTTGTCTGCTGTCTCTACAAGCTAAGTCAAGTCAGCCCACGTACAGTCTGGTACGAAATAACCCTTTTCCCAGTACTAGTCTACACATTTACGCGAGGGAAATCTAACCTTAGGAAAAGTGCCAGTCTGCATTGTTGACTCAGACTTTGGACAGACTTCCAAAAATACCTCCAAGTAAATAGTAATGCCAGCATGTACATGGTCTTGAGACAATGAGCCTCTTGTTTAGCTGAGGTAATTACGGTAGTTGTTTGGTTCACAAACTTTAGTTTAGTTTATTACTTCCACTGAAGGGATTGCATCTTACCAGTGTTGTTGATTAACTGGACAACGGAAGAAGATATGAAAGGATTTTTGATTTTATAGACTTTTTGTGGGATTATGGTCATGGTCTTGGCTTGAGAAATAACTGATACACATGTGCAGGTCCCCTCGAATCACCATATGTATCTGACTCTGGATTTGTGGGTTCGGGTTTGATCCTAGGGTCCGCTGCTGTTTGGACATGTTGTAAGGGAATGTATTTGTCATTTTGGATGGTGACGTAAAGTCTGCGGCCCTAAGTATGAGCGACTGTAGCGGCAAACCTCTACACATCATAGAACCCAAGACACAGAAAAGAAGTGGTGAACCAGTGTGCTTGGCTAAAAAAAGCCTTCATTGCATAATTAGCCAATTGAAAAAGCATCATGCCTCACTTCAATTGAGGATGACAGAAGAAGAGGAAGAAGACATTTTGAAAAAATATGGGTTTGTTCAATTCAAAGGATTCTGACATTCCATCTTGAATCCAAGAAAGCGGCAATATTTTTCATCTGTCTGTGTGATAGTCTGTTTATGTGGTCCACAGTGATTAAAATACCTATGTGCACTTTTAAATCAGATGGAGAAATGACCTTTATCACACATACCCTCCACCTTTTGGCATAACCCCATTTAGAGCCTACAGTGTATTATTGCAGTGGCTTTCTAAGAAACTTGCATGTATTTTGCAGCACCTGTTGGCTGTACCACAGTTTAGTATCTACAACAAGGTACTAGTTCACTTCCTTCTGTCCTCACTTTGGTCCCCTGCCAAGGTTAACAAATGAAATTGGAGGCAAAAGTCTGACAGCTAGACACTTCCAGGGGATTTATTTGTCAAAGACAAGCAGGGTTGTATGGAAGTGCCTCGGAGTTCTAAATCTTTTTATCAGTGTGATCAGCTTGTTTGGTTCTCCTACAAATAGGACAAGGATTGTGTGTGGCTCTCCTAACCTCTGTGTACATCTAAAGGCTTGGGCAGCATCCTGGATGGTTATAGGTAAGGTGTGCTGTTTCATGCCTACTGAATGCCTTTGGCCTTTGTTTGTGTTAGAGGACATCCTCCTGGTAAAAGCCTATGATCCCTTCTGACCCCTTGAAAGCCAGATTGACCATGAAGGTATGTGGGTCTGGTATGTAAACTGGCGAGCAAGGAGGGCCAATGTTGTAGTCAATTAGCAAGAGTTACTCACCTTTCACTGGGGGTAGTGATGGACAGGCGCTACCTTACCTGTGTGGTCACTAAGATCATTTTACCTCTGAGTTTGAGTGATTTGTCTGGCTCGTGCTGGGTGTTTGTGGGCATTAGTCGCCAACTGTAAGCTTATTAATGGACGAACAATGTTCCTAAACACAGGTGCATAACTCGTGTGTAATCCAGGCCTGGAAACCAAGAGGAAATATTTTGTCTGGAGGTAGTCTACTGAGACTGGTGGGCAACTCCAAGGCTATATAGTAAAGAGTAGGGGTGGGTACCGGTATGGTGTACCGGTACGAAACAGTTTTTTCTTATTGGACCGGTCCAGAAAAACCGGACCTGAAAGAATTTGGTGGACCAGATGTTGGACCTATTGGTAAATGAACAGATTATATGATCAGGCATTCACACGTTTTGGGGCTTACCAGAGCGAAGTAGAGTGGAGTCTATAGTCAAGTTTACAGCCAATCACACAGAGGCAGTTGTAGGATTTCAATATGCCAGTGGGAGGCTAATACGCCACAAAACAGATTTGTTTGTAACGAAATGGACCATAGTTTTGAGTATCGTCCATTCACAAATTATTGTTCATTCACAAAGACCTGGACCTGAACTAGCCTGGTTACCAAACCCCAGCCCGATCTCAAGTATCTATACATGAAATATTTTGAGGTTGGGGTATGGTATCCAGGCTAGACCTGAACTGGACCTGGACCTGAATTTTCTGATACCCACCCATAGTAAAAAGAGATTCCCAGGGGAACCCCAGGTGATTGTATGGACACTAGATTAACATACCTGTAACCGAGGAGGCGTATTCCAAACAGGTGACTAGACACAAATAAATAAAGCAATGCATCTCGTCTATACTTCAGTGGTCAAACTCTATACAATAGGCACAGCCAAAACAAATATACAGCTAAACAAGTGTATCTTGTAGCTTCCCCATAAAGAAAGAGAGCTAGGGTTAACCTGTTTACCTTGAAGGGTCTGTAAGCAAGTTGTACTGATCTGGAATCCCGATGATTGATGTGACGTCCCTCCTATGTTTTTCCTTGTGTCGGTGATGCCTTTGATTTCTCTCAGAAAGGGGAGGTGGGTACCAAGAGCGTTGGGTTTCTTTCTGCAAAGGGTCATGCCAGTTTGGTTCTTTTAGATTGAACAAACATCTTGTACATTGGGCATACTTGACACCTCAGATGACACCGTCTGTGAGGTCCATACATGGTTGTTGGATGGATGAATAAAATGCAAAGGTTAGGTATATAAAGGACTGTTATCATTTCAATTAGGTGAGTTATTGCTTATTGTAAAAAAAAAAACAGTTTTCTCAATTTCTGCTCCATGCAGATGAAATTTGTTCCTTCAAGTTTGAAAGTTTGCTGATGGAGATTTTTTCCTGAAAAAATTGTTTCATGATTAAGAATAAAGAACAATGCTGGACTTGTTTGCCCATTGTATTAATTCCTCTGTATGAAATATAATGGGGCATAAGTTGTGCTATGATTAGCAACTCGGCACACCTGTATTGATGTTCATTTTCTTATCTTGGTGATGGATTTTTAACATAGTATCAGAAAACCACAACTTAATTTTTCTCCCACACAAGTTACATGTCAAACTGACCAGGCCTCTGCAAGGACAAACAACTTGAGTGTCTGTCCCCTGGACCTATGGCAGATGTTCTGTCATTTATCGGACTTACACCTGGGTGTTCTGTTATTTGTGAAGCCTGTATGTGGTTAGGGGACCCACTAATGATGCTCTCTATACAAACCATCTGGTCTTCCTCCCTTTTCTTACAATTCTCCGCTAGTTTACACATGCTAAAGCTCTTTGGGAGGTCGTACTTAACAGGAGGATAGAAGCTGTCTATGATTCACAAGAGTTTGAAAGGGATGTCTCACATGGCGTGTGCACCTGGTTTCCTGTTATCTAAGCCTCACTTCCTACACCTGTAAGCCTGTGTACCATAAGAGCACACTTTTGACGATGTCATTGAAGTCGACATGTTTACCCTTTCCAACTGGTGTGTCATATACTGGACCATTGTCCTAGCATACCACACATTAGAAATATGATCAAGTCTCAATTCTTTCCCCACTTAACACGCTTTTAATCCGTCCACTTGTTTGCTATGAAAGCATCAGTTACTTGTGTACTAGCATGGTATTCAGTACCTGAAGGTGAGGTTATCCTTGGTGGCTACAAGCTGCACCTGTTCTGACTTATGTGACCTTGCCAGGTCAAGTAGGGCTAAAGGCATTGATTTAACTTTTCTTGTCTAATGGTCTACATCTAGATCTACTCCTAATCTCCAAGGAGATGTCTAGGATCCAGTACAGTGTTTTACACATGTTTTTAAGGCTTTTTATAAGTCATTTGAGTGATCTGTTTTTTCCTCAACTCCTCAAAGATAAGGAAATGCAGACCACTTGAAAGACATACTGTACATAAAGCCTGGGAAGCCTGCGTACCGTAAATCTTTAAACTTTTGCGGTGATATAACTTTATAAGTTTTGACAGTGACTGTTTATCCACAAAATTATGATGCAAATACATGTATCTATCTGCAATGTATTTCTGCTGCACTATAGATTTGTTTCAACTACTTGTTGAAATACAAGGAAAAACGTTGTTTTCCTCCTTGTCTTACTGCAAAATAAAGCCATTAAAAATGTAAATGAATTTACAGTACAACACTGAACCAAACCCTGCATTTTCTTATTGGAGATTGATAAACTTGTTTTTTTTTACCATTTTCACACTCCTCTTAGTCTAGAATTGAGAACATGTATGCACATTAGGTTCCTGTTTTTTCCATCATACAACCTACAGATGTCTTGAAATTAAAATGGGTGACTGCCATGATTAACACATATCGTTGCCAACACAGCATTTGATTGAATAACCATAGCCGGTTGTAAAAAAAATAGTTCCTACTCCCCACAAAGATCATAGGGAAAAGGAATGAGTTTTCCATGCTGTCTTTTATGTCTCTATTTGCACTAAATTATAGCTAGTAAAACTAACTGTTTGAGGAAGTGCCCCCATTGAGAGTCAGCGGTAGCCTAGAATCTTGTTTAAGGGGGGACCAAACATTTCAAGCCGATCTCACTGAAGCTTCGGTACAATCGTAGCCTCCATAGCAGGGTCTACAGGCCGGCAGTACAAGGACCCAGTTCAAAAAGAAAAGGCCAGCAAAAGTGTATTATGAGCCAAAAAAGCGACGAACAAAGGCCCAAAGAGTCTGCTATAGCCTTAGGGGCCAACAGTACAAGTGACCCAGTACAAAAAGAAATGGTGTAATTATGAGCTAAAAATAAAGATGAAAAAAGGCCTGAGAGCCTGCTATGGAGGCTGGTACGTTGGCAGTATCGCTGCGACCAGCAATTCGACAGAATGCTCAATGAATTTTATTGATTAAAAAAAATTGCTTTTGTGTTATGCTTGTGTCCTTTTAGTCATACTTGTAGTTGTACATTTTGCAGTATGTTCCCAAATTGAAGTCAAGAGTAATATAAGTTCAATCCAGAACGCATAGACACTACCAGAACAGTGAGATCCCCCTTAACAAGTCTCCAGGCTAGGTCAGTGAGAGATGTACCCCACAAAAGGTTATTTACATACCTGGCAATTTCTCGGGTGACCTGATGGATTCGACATGTCAGGAAACAATAGGTGCGATGAAACGTCTGTTTGTTTATCTTTCACAGGTGCGGCGACTGAAGAAATATTGCATGTAACCGTGTCAGCTGGGAACAAAGCCGTTCATGTTCAGGTGAGTGCGCAGTGTCGCAACATTGTAACAAGTGTGTGGACCACCGGGTACTGACCATTGTAGGGACAGTGCATCAGGTACAGGTGATACAATAAAAGGGACATTTTCAGCTGTGTTTTCTCAATATCTTTGCAACACCTCCCAATACAAGTTGGTATGTCAAATATGATTCAGAGCAGGGTTCTGTGCAGCATCCGTCATTCTGTCCTTTGACGGAATTTTGCTGCTGGGGACGGACATAAATTTTGATGGACAAAGATCGGAATGTAAATATATCAAGACAGATGCCATTGAACCAAGCAGAGTCTACCAGCGGAATTTGCTTCTCAAAATGCAGGAAATAGCATTTCAGAGAGTCTAAAGTTCAAAATTTTCCAGGGGGAGCATGCCCCTGGACACCCCTTAGGATTGTCATGGCTTTGGTGCTCGACAGGATTTCCAAATTCACAATCCAGGGGACGGAAGAAAATTTCAGGCTGGCTAGAACACTGATTCAGAGGCAAACCATGTGGAGAAATTTGCCATTATTACATCAACAAAGTGTAGTGTTCCTTTGCTCCTTTGCTCCCAAATCCATTTGAATTATGATTTCATACAAGATATTATCCCTCACCCAAAGAGGACAACTAACACAGTTGATTTGCCTACAAGGAAATATCTCTGTGCCATAGACAAGTGAATTATGTACAACATGTATACAAAGATAACCTTGGTCTGTTAGCCAGCTGTCTACCTTGGTTTTATAACCTTTCCAGAGCTGAACTAGACCTTTGTAATTGGCCTATAGCTCTTGAAGGGTTAAAGTCTGCATGGACACACACATGGATGTGTTGATACCCTGCTGACAGCCTACTTCAAGGCTAGAGCAAATCCTTCCTCTGTATGAGTCAGATTACCTCCCCCAGTCTAGTACTGAAACCAAAGTCTTTTCCTCAAGGCTGTCTTACTATCTACATCTGGCATCTTGGGCTGAAGTCACACTTAATTCTGACCCTACACACGTTCCCTTATTTTCCCACCATTAGCCTCTCCCCTAACTTTAACCTTTGATTGAAATGAAATGCCTTCTTGTACAGAAACTGTCATAGAATACCTGAACAGTAATGGGATAAAATAGGAGGAAATTGGGCTAAATGGAAAGAAAGCTGTGCCAAAAAAGCTGGTCAACTCCCCAGGGATCTCTTTTTCCTTTCTTCAAGCTCTGCTGAAGGTTTCTTGCAATGGAAGTAATGTCAGTTGTCATCTAACCTTTTACCCACTATGGGTGACAAACTGTGACATCATACTTCAAAATTGGTACAGTACTGGTACTAAGGCAAGGGTAAAGGTTAAAATCTACTCAAAGGCAAATCTATAATTAATTCTTCAATGACATCATTATCATCGTCTGTGCTTTTATTTAACTTTCTGAATCATGTAGTGTTTCACCCTCACTTCCTGTGTGCACCCACATGTCTTGTTTGTATGTTAATATACAGTAGTATCGTACAGTATTACTGTTGTACCATTGGATATATGAATATACGTTCAACATTAATACATTTACAGGTGTAACAGCCCAGACTGCACACCTGGCCAGAATAGACCCAGGTGTCCATTTTGGCCATGGGTGTATTCTGGCCTGCTACACTTGAACTCCACAAGTATGACATTCACAGTATAGCAGATTGAAGT
This sequence comes from Branchiostoma floridae, assembly GCF_000003815.2. Lineage (NCBI taxonomy): Eukaryota > Metazoa > Chordata > Leptocardii > Amphioxiformes > Branchiostomatidae > Branchiostoma > Branchiostoma floridae. Next base: position 8,260,116 of record NC_049986.1, read on the forward strand.
CCAATGTCAAATGCTATGAAAAGCTTGTATGATAAATGTTACTCATCTTCCTACACACCTCCTACTCAACCATCCCACACAGACATACTATTGCCATTTGTAAACTGCAGTATAGACTTTAGGATGTAGACAGTGAAAGATTTTCTCATATAAAATAATCAGCCAGTAACCTCCTTTGTGTAGTATACGAGTAGTATACATGTAGTGACTAGTAGCAAGTATAGTATAGTATAGTATAGTATAGTATAATATAGTATAGTATAGTATAGTCAAGGAGGTTATATTCTGAATATAACCTCCTTGGTATAGTATAGTATGGTTGTTTCTATATTTCATCAGATGACAGACAGACAAGACCAGCATTCCCTCCGCACTAGACTGTAGAAAGCATTCATCACATAGAGAGCACCTTAGTAGCGAATAGAAAACTGGCATCAAAGGCTTCCGGAAATTATTGAAGTAGAAACCCTCTGAAATGCTGTTTTGAGAGACAAACAAAGGATATCCAAAAGGGCCCAAACACCTGTCTGAAGTGTTGATCAGCTATTAAACACTTCTCAAGTTTGGGAGAGATAAAGTTTCAGGCTTCTGCAGGAGGCATACATCAGGTGGATGTGAAAATGTCACACTGTTTGATGCAGTATGTCTTATCTCAAGGTACACTAGTGCAGATACAAGGACACATCTGAAACAATATGAGATAACTGTATATTTCCTCAAGTCAAAGATGGATTACTGTACATTGGTGTTCCGGAGAAATCACACCTGGTATAAAGAAAACAGTAGAATTGCCATTTACTTATACCTATAGGAATGACGAAGCCGCAAAAGATTTCACAAAAACCCTGATCAAGGGCGTTCAGTTGATCTTGCCCTGATAACCCTCAAGTAGTAACCACCACTTCTAAAATGATTGGAATTAAATGAGCTATTATAAGAATGGCCTTGGAAAGGAAGAGAAATATACAATGCAATACCAAAATGCACCTTTAATTCAGCAGTATACATGTACAATCATTCTTACCTGTAGTAAGAAATGTTGGGGCTTTATAATTATGGGTGTTAACCCTCCTCCTACTGTTTAACCCCACCAGGAGGACAAATTGGTGTCAAAAGGCTAGCTCAGCATGGGGAAGGTTAATGTACTGGCAAATCAATCAGGAAGTCAAAAGCAAAACATAGGAAAACACAGGTATTATAGAAATAGCATGAAATTGAATATTTCAGTAATAGCAGTGAGTCAGTAGGTTTATTTTTTGTGTGGCCAAAATACCTACCCCCTTTTGCTACAAAGCTGTTGAAAACAAATAATCCAATGGACCGGTCTAGCCAAAGCTTCCCCCCTGCTGTGAATAAGACTAAAGGTGTGAAGTGATGAGATGGTGTATATGCCAAGCAAATACTTCAGACATCTACGCACTTGTCTGAAAAGATACCATTAATTAGCCAGCGATGTTTATGTTACTCCTTATCGAGGCTAATGAAATAAACAATGATTATTTTCATTGTAAACAAGCCTATTGTGTTTCTTTTCTCCTGAGAGAGATTTGTTGATTGTGTAGGTAATTTGTACCCTCATGTTTTGGTGATAATATCCTTGTATATCTTGAGTATTTAATGAGGCCTACTTAGCCAAGGCCAATCCAAAACACTTGTATGGTTCTTACAGGCATTACTTCCAGTCAAAAGGAGACCTGGAGCTAAAATAACTTAATTCTAATCCAGCTAGCTCTGATGATATAAATCTTAATCATTATGATTAAGTCTGAGAGACACACTTTTAGAAGGAGTATTATCAAGAATGACTTGTTTTCCCGTATATTAGTAGAAAAAGCACAAATATATAAGAATGGATGAATAAAACATAAATGATACCGAGAAATTCACTATACATGAATAAATGAGACCCCTTGAATAAATGAGGCTGCAATCCAAGGATCCAGACTCAAGAATCACACAACAGTGCCCAAAGGTCCTGGGTTGAAATCTAGTCAACTTGTGCCCTTAAAAAGAACAGGTATTTTACATGACTTCACTTACTCAGGTGGAAATGAGTATCTATGCTGTTAGGGACGCCCCTCAGGTAGGACATTGAAAATAAGAACCGTTATATAATGATCAACATGATGATCACTGACACTGAATGTAGAAAGAAAGAAAGAGAGAGATGAAGGAAGGAAGAAAGAAAGAAGCACTCCATGCTCAGCGATCACTGTTGCTTTGAAGCTAGGCTTTACATTTCAGTGTATATAGACAAATATTAGTCAATATCATTCAATGAGAATTATTCCATAGCATTTATAACACTCACATTAATAGCTACCATTTCTATCTTCTTTATTTCTATCCCTCCATCTTCCATAGCCCCTAACCCTCCCAAAGTGCATGAGCATGTGGATAACTCAATTGTCTATGTTTACATAACACCATGATCTTCCTGATTCACCATGGCCCATGGGACTTCAAACCAAACACACACACACACTGACACCCTGGACAGACTGGACCAGGCCAGTTGACACCCAGAATTTTTCCAGGAATATTTATGTTATGTGTTGCTGCCCAAGTGTGGAATGCCCCTTCCCAAAATAGTTGTAACTAATTCTGAGCAAGGCTGGCTGCATAGCTGGGGCACCCTGCATTCCCCGGGAAGCCGAGACCACCCCTGGAACAAACCAGCAAACAAACTTGTCTAATCCATGATGGTGAAGGACAAGGGAGAGGGTCACGTATGTCCACAAAATGTCGGTCCTTGTTGCAAATGACACCCCTCCATCCCAGGCATTTGCCCTAGGCCTGGTTGGGTACACAGGCAACTTTCAAATGTGTAAGTTGACCTTACTGAAGAACCAAGTGGTATCAATGTTTTTACAAAATAGAATAGAACAGTCCAAAAACACCTCCGCTAAAAATGAACTGTGCAATGTGATGATGAACTTCTATATGCCTCGGACTTCTCAAAATAATCTCCAAGCAGATCCTACAAAGTCATAAGATAGTTGGAAGAACTATTGTGATGCCCTTCAACTGGCCAGAACTATTATCTTTATCTAGTGATTGAACTTGACAGTCAGTCAGTATGATTTTCAGCTTGAATGTGATTTGCTTATAGTCTTTCCTCTGTTTAAAAGTACTTTGCAAAGTCCCCTCCAAAAATATTAATAATAGGTCTAACAGAATTATATCTTTATTGCACATTCATGCCCAAAGGCTAATTGCAAGTATACATGGCAATACAATGATGATAGTGATACGGTATAGTATACAATAACCAAATGAACATATTAAAGGTGAAAGACATCAACTAGTGCTACTTCCAATAGGATTAGTTGCAACAACTTTTCCTTTGTAAAGTTGTAAAAATTGAAAAGATGGAGGAATGGGGATAAAATAAAAAAAAAGGACTGGCAATGACTGACAAGGAAGAAAGGACAGACAGTTCCCTTCAGGAAGATGCTGAAACTGTGACAAACATAGTACACAGACACTGTCTTGTATCACTCGATGCTGAATCTCACACGTCTAGACAACTGCAAAGACATCTGAAGAATCTGGTCTGACGATCTTAAAGGATGCTGTCCTGGAAGAAACGAGCTTCAACAACAAAGTAAGGGGGCAGATGTCAGCCTCTTCCAACAAGCCATTAAAACTCTAAACCAAGCTTCTGAATTAAGGCCTGAGCAGTCCTTCCTCTACATGTCCTAATTGCCCACGGATGTGTAGGGTAAACTGTAGGTCAACCAGAAGGAGCGATGTCACAAATTCCCTGTAATTGCCCAGAATCATGGTCAAGCATTGACAAGCTGTGCTCTACATAAGTTTATACCAAATTCTAATTGCAAATGCTAATTGTCAACAGCAAGATATCGTAAATATAATGAATGAACTTATGAAGACAATAATAATGTAGCTACTTCAAATGCCAATGCAAAGCAATGGGAAATGAAGAATCCAACTGTTTTTGTGATTTTAGGAGAAGTGCATCTGCAAACTTGGAAAAATTGGCATGAAAAATTGGTGACTTCTTTGAATAGCTGACTTCTTCCGTAACCCATAAATTAACAATTATGAGATGAAATGCTTGGACCTGTCATCCACTGCATTTGATTTACAATGTTTACAAACTCATTAAAGACTTCCACATGAAACCCCAGCATGTTCTGAAACATCTCACTTCACCGTCACCACCTACTTCAGACTGAAATTTTATATCCACTTTATCATCGCCGTCCAAGAGTCACCCTTCAACCCAGCCACATGTTTCCAACCACAAGGATCACAGTAGGAGCAGCTGCTTAACTTTGTTGTCATTGACACATAGCTGAAGTGTCTGGCCTTTCATTTGGTGGTGGATATGCTATACTTTATCCTGGGCATAGGGGAACCTTACAGGAGAGGTAGCAGACTTCTGTTAGCTTTGGTGAGCATTTGGCCATCTTTTGTAGTACCTAATATCTTTCACAGACTTCTGGAGGACTGCATTTTTTCTTTTGGGAGCACTGAGATTTGCAATTTCTAACATGGGATAAGGGTCTCTATCAAGGGGTCTCAATGCTGGAAAAGGGAGTACCGAGTGTGGCAAAACTCCCTTTCCTGGTATAGAGTCGCTGTGTTGAGAAAGCGTGAATCAGAATAACATGAAATGCAGCCACTTCAGAAGTCTGCGGAGTAGGCTACAGCATTTGAATTGATTTTGGACACAAATGAAGAACATATCTGCATTGTTACCTATTGTAGTGTATCATTGTATTTTGTTGTCATTCTTCTTATTTCATAGAAAGACTGGCAATATGACATGTATCTACTACAAGTATATAAAGCTTGTTAGCCTTTATCTGTGGGGTTACCTATTTCCGTTGTATCTAAAATAGTTTCAAATCAAAATATTTTCAAAATACAAATGTATTACCACCGTCCGTTGACTTGATATCCCAAAATACAATTTGTTTCAAATCAACGAGTATAGGTTACCCAACGTATATATGTGAACTGGTATTAAGTCATATAGATATTAAATGATAACATTGAAATATATTTCTTCGACAACCCCCTATATTATTTGTGACAGAAACTTAACATATGTCTACTGATCTCTTATTATGATGATGAAAGAAAAATGTAATAGCTGTAGATTTTAAACAGGTGTGTTTCTTTTGGTCACCCCCTACTTCACAACATTCCCCCTTTTGAGACCCAATATCCAAGCCCACATACCTCTAACACAAACTCACGTACCCTAGTTACATCACAGCCTGCCACTAGTGAAAACCTGACTGTAGGCAGCACTGTTGGTGCCTAGTCCTGTTTAAAACTGTCCAATTTGTTGATTGACCAGCATGTGGTATTGAAAACAGTTTGCCAAGACGTCCGATTGCCTCTTGACCACCTCTGTATTAAAGTTTTAAACCCCCACCAATGCAGGTCTCATGCTCAGGAAGGTTTTGGTGTAAAATATAGGACATGTGGGCGTGTATCGTCCCGTCTGGACACTATCTCATCATCGCACTTTTCTGTTTGTATTATTCTTCACTCTCTGATTACATCAATGCGGAAGGGGGGTGGCCCGCCTTCGCTTACTTCCCGCTAGGGCTTCCTTTATCCAATACGACCGTCTGGACTAGAGCTAGAGAGACCAGTAGATATATAATCGTCTCGCTAAATTTGGAGCACTTGTGCCCACACTTACTCCTCCCAGGCCAAGACATATTGACATCGGGACGTTTGGAACTAACTCTCCGCTCTCTTCTGCAGCCGGAATGCTCCGAGGGGTGAACTCTTTAGGACAGGGGTGAGTACTAAATATTTGGATGCGCAGGGAAAGTAAATGAACCGTTGTCAAAACATATGGCCCCGGCATGGATGAACTTGCCGGGGGAAAGGACGAATGTGTTAAGACTTATTCTTCTCCAGACAGCGGTGTTATTAAGGGTGAACGTTCTTGACCTTGTAGTGAGGACAGTAAAGAGAAGATTCCAACGGAAACAGCTTAAAATAGTGACCCCAAAACATGAAGGGAGGAGAATTAGCACCGAGAGATAGTATCTCTATCTGTCTGCTCATCAGGCATCTATCTTGGGCGGGCCGACAGATGTGGTAGTCTATCGGGTTACGGGCTTCTATTTGTGGGGTGGGGCTAAAGGGGGCTGGGTGCACGCTCTCTCACATATTGGTGGGCAGTCGTCTACTGAACTTATAACACTGCGAACGGAAACAAATAGACAACAGTCACTGTGATGAATCTGTCTTGTTCAAACAGCCGCTGAGGTTGTACCTGCTGTTGGAAGAAGGACACGACGTGGCTGTTGAGTTGGAGGAGGTCGTGTGCCAGAAGCAAGACCACCACTACTACGAGTCGTCCCCTGTGTAATGTTCAACCAGACTTTCCGCTGCCATCATTTCCCCCTGGGAGATTCTCCACCGTGGTACGGCCTATAGAGGACCTACGTCATCACTGACTCATTCTTTTTCTGTGGGAGGACCTACCCCAGGATAGGAGCATTCGCAGTCGGAGTGTCCAATATTTGAACCAGTCCGGAGTTTGACTCAAGAGAAACAAACCTCCTGACGTTTTCTTCAAGGATTCTTGAGTTTCGTACGGAATCTGCCTTGAACCACATGTGACGACTATAATTCCTTTCTTGAGACGTACCAAGTGGCTACCATGTGGCAGTGCCAGCTCGCATCCTTATGGATTTTCGAGTGACCCCTTGTTGCGTACAGCCACCGATATCGTGGACGCTGTGTGATTTGGGTGCATGATTTATAAAGTGTGTAATGTTGTTCGTTCTTGTTGGTTCTGGGCGTTAGTGCTTATATTACTGGAACGTGCCGCTGTGCGTTCGTTGTCATCGTGTATGCGTGTGTTTACGTTCCGGTGCAAATTATTGTAAGTAAACCACGCAGACGGAAAATTTGACCGACACAGTTTGATGCAGAGGAGCTGGGATATCACAGCCACAGGTCGTGTTGATAGAGACTACACTGTGGACTACTAGTGGAGGAACGTCAGACTACACTGTGGACTACTAGTGGAGGAACGACGAACCTCGATCAATAGTGCTATGTACACTCATGAGAAGTGCACAGACGGGAATGACATTGAACGACAGCCCACTCTGCCGGTAAGTCCCATTTTGTTTATCAACATAATAATTTCACAATGTTCATCATGATCACACACACATGTACATAGAGGCTGTCTAGTGATGCTATAAACCATAATTTTGGAAATTGGAACACAGAAAGCTAAGATTAATTTTTGGCATCAACTCTGTTCTTATCACCGGAATCTGGGGGTTGCTGGTGGGGGTAACGTTTGATCCACTAGTACTGTTTACTTTATCTCAGTATCAACGGGAAGCCCCGCAAATGATGCCAAATCTAGCTTACGGGGATAAAAGCGAAGGGTTTATGTATGTGTGTCCCAAGGCCATTTTGTTTTACAAGATGATACGTAAGCAGTGTTCTATATCAAGATCCATGACATCGGTCACCAAAAGCACGTTTTAACTTAGCTGGTTTGCTTCGCATTCCGGTCATGGCTGTCAACATCTCATGCTTAATCTCAAGATTCCTTAGACGAGGGCCTTCAGACGATTTCCGACATCCTGGCGTATTGGTATAGGCGGTGGTTAGACCAATTACTTTACGAAAAAAGAGGTGCGATATTGATTTGTACGTCATTGATTTTACGAAAGCATTTCACTTATCACAAGTTTAAATTATGCACCCTCATTTATGACCGTTGGAGATTGAGTTGTCGGTGAGTCAACAGTTACTACGGGTTTAATGGGCGACGGGGTCTTGAGAAGTGCGTTAAAGAGTGCAAGTTCACGACCTTTCTGGTGACCCCTTTTTATGTGGCTCACTTTGAGTCCGTCAACCTGTTCACACCCTCAGCTTCAGACAGTTTGACGATCTTTGACGGTTGTCTGAAGCACCCCTTTGTTACAACCTTAGTTCTGTCTAATCTCCAAGCTGATTATTATCCTACGGTAGCATTTAAAGATAGTATCAAAAGCTTCCAGAGGAGTGAAGCCGGCCTATGAGTGTGCTGATGACTCCCTTTGGTCAGCTATATATATACTCCTTAGCCACTTTAATACTATCTTATGTTACTGGTACATCTGCCTGGACTTTAGTTCTGCAGGAATTTCTGCGTTTTTGACAGTGGTAAATGATGGCAATGGAAGATCTATACGCAAGTAGAATACAGTCATTGCCCCGACACGTGTTCGATGCCATAGGGAAAATTTTTGGGTCTCCCTCTCAGTCTACGTAATCTCCAAGCAGATCCTACGGTGCCATAACATAGTATCAAAGCTGACCAAGGAGTATATCCAACCAAAGGCAGTCACACGGGCACTGGATACATGTATACACACTCCTAGGCCGGCTTCACTCCTCTCCCAGCTTTTGATACTAGCTTATGCTACCGTAGGATCTGCTTGGAGATGAAGTCCGCGTGCCAGTTTGCTAGCTGGCCAACACATGGCCGAAAAACGCCAAGCCGACCCGGGGGTGTAAACGATTCCTGACATTGATGACGATTGATTCACCCACTGAGCGGCCCGGTAAGAAAAACCTGGGCAAACTAATTGGTGGGTGTACTGGAGTGTAGCTGTCAAAACCTTGCCAGACAAATAAAACTACTACAATAGTGATCGTCTTTTTTGTGTGTGGTCACATTCGACGAAGATCGTTGTACGATGTCGATGTCGTAGAGTTTCCACATAGGCTGTGACGAAACCGATCACCGACAATTGCTCTTAGACAGCATTTTCGGTAACAAGACATCTGAATTTCGTAAGACACATGTATAACCATCCCAAGAATGTTTGCGATTGTACAAAGATTGTACCACGAATTTGACCGAGCCCCGAATCTAACATAAAGCATTTATCAACAACAGTTAAAATAAAAACACGATAGCAACACAGTTGTTCGATACAGTTGTTTACCAATGGTAAAAGATAACCAGGTGAAAATAACGTATAGAAATTATTCTAGGCACAAAAACGTTATTGGGTCCATGTTGATTTATGGATATGTACATAAGATAACGAGTCAAGGCACAAATTCATGGCTATATTTATCGATTGGATATTCTATCTGTATTTTCTATTTGATGTTACTTTGTTTTAATGGTAATAGTTATTGCAATCTTGTATAACTATTTAAACATATGCACATGCACTCTCTAATATCTAAGAATCAGCGGCTCTTTGGTTACACTTCTAGTGCTTCTGGTGGCTCCTGACATTACTTGACATCGATTGAGTTAATTATACATCTGCGACATGCTCTAGTACACGTTATATAAACAAGTGTTTGCGACGCTTCCTTCCCAACCAGACAACCGCAGTAGACAGTACTGTTGTTTCAACTGCAAGCTATCTTGTGTCAGATCCTTAATATGGGGCAACGTTGCGTTTTCTGGGCGCACGTACCCCCGTATCGAACGGGTTCCTCTTGGGCCGCTAATCGTTCTTCGTTAGTCAACACATACCAATGGAGGCATTTAGCCATTTGGCAGCCAGGCCTCTCGAGGGAGTTTCTCAGGGGGTTTCTCGTCTGCATGCTCACTTGTAGCAAGACGTCCATGGACCATTAGCCTGGGTGCCATCCTATTTTATAGTTCCCCGGAGCTGTCATACGCGCTCTCTCATTTTTATTTTGTGTGTCAGTAGTATCTACCTTTTGCCAGTTTTGGGAAAAAGTCTGGCAGCGATTAGAAATATTTAGCCTGGGTATCATCCGATTTCTACGGGGGCTCCTTGCACTCACTGCCCTTTTGCTAAGAAATATTAGTAGAGACTAGCTGCAAACCTTATCATAGAAGTTTGGAAACTTGACTTCGGTTATTGTGTACAGATCATACTGGAAAAATTGTACTTCGGACTGCACTTCACTGGTAAAACCGGATGTACTACTACAACTACTACTTCGGTTATTAAATCATATTTTAAATCATATTCGTCATATAAATCACTACTTCGGTAATTAAATCATACTTTATGACACCCAGCATTCTAGTGGTATGCAATACATTGAAATTGATGGAGAGAGAACGGAAATATGATCAACCAAAGTTGGACTTACAATTTGTAACATTGCGGCAGGCTATCATCTCAACATGCCATTTCCCAAATTGCTCGTATTTTTCAGCAACCCATGGAGTCTTTGTAGAGACTGCATGGACCCAATGTAGCCTGGTATACAAACCTATGATAAACTGCAGAGTCAAACTGCGTCTTCTCATGTGTAGAGACTTGGCAGCTATATGATAGTTTTGGGTACTTTTGGATACCAGGCTACGTATGCTCAGCGTAGGGAAATTGCCGATAGTGATGACAATATGCAATCACTAAAAATGATCAAAGCAAAGATGTCTTGTTTCATGTGCTTCTAATTCTTTGAGTGTCATCCTAGGCTATAGTGGTCTGTATATACCACATTCCGAAGTAACCAGAGGGTTGTCAAGTATCTAGCCTGAAAATTAGGGATACCATCTTGTGTGTCTGATACGACATCTACAGGGAGAACTAGCTAATCAGAAAATATTTCGAGTTCGGAAGATAGACTGTATCTTGGAAGCAAAAGCAGACAATAAATATTTGCTATGTAATATTCTCGTTTCGCAACATGGTAGTTCATTCTGCGGTGTTTCATAAGGTTAGCGACCGATGTCAACAGTTTGCTGGAGCAGCATCCCTAGACATGTTGTAGTCTCTACCAGACTCCGGCCTAGCCTGGGCGAATAGTATTAGTAATCAAAAGGGGACATTGGAATAAAAGCTTTAATAGTAGGAGTGATCTAACCGGCAGGCGTGCTATCTGGATAGACTGCAAAAGAGTTAAAGTTCGTTTGGTCAAATTCTTCTCTTTTTCGTCCAGCTGACACGTCTGCTTGGAGACTAGACATGTTGACCTCCTGCCCGTGGATAGATACCATGTATGTATTAGACACCAGGCCTACGGCATCCTCTGTACCGGCTTATCTTGTTATGGTACCGCCTTGTGTCCCTGGCAGGTTCCGATATGTATGCTTGTGGTTTGGCACAGGACAGGGATCTCTCCATGTATCTATCACATCCCCAAAGGAAGTGAGGTCACCGATACGGAACTGCTCTGACAAAATAGTAAGAAAGGCACAGAGACATCCCCATCCAGCGGATGGATGGTATGGCCTGTCCGATGTGACAGCTCGTGGAAAGGTGGATTCCCCAATTCCGTCCCTCCTGCTGTCAGGGAATCTGTACCAGATGGACAAGAGTGCCTCTTGAATGTAGCATGTCAACCCTATACTATACAACCTAAACTTAAGTATGGGGGAAAATCATAATGCCCTGGGAAGAATGTTGGACGACAATTTTTTTTCACCTTCCAGATATCAGAGGAGAATGAAATGTTCAGAACAAACTGAGCCTAGCACATACAATACGAAAATCAATTAAAAAAAGGTCAAATTAGTGTCAAAAACCAAACATTCAGCCTTCCAAACTGTAATTTTTACCAAATTTCAGTATGGGTCTGCCCTCCCGAGCTCAAGTACTTCCATTTTGTTATCTTTGCTAGAAACCAGAAACAACGGACTTTTCCCGAGGGATCAAGCACACAGTATCACACTGTTCGCCCTTGTCGGCATATATGCACACAATGTTTACACGAATCTTAAGCTTGTTAAATTCATGGTTCGGCATCTTTGCGCCAGACTCGTTTGTTACGTAACACTGTAGAGTTTGTTTTTTGTGGTTCAATTAGTTTATGTGATGCGCAAGTCCAGTAGGAATTCCTGGGAAGTTCAATCACTGTAGTGCTATAGGACATGTGTCCTTTTTCAGTTCCGCCGTGCTTTGCTATAACAAGTCGTGTTGAACCCACCTTTGCGCAAGGAGTTTGACCCTACATTCCCTTTACCCCAACACCAGGTGCAGATAAAGGGAGACATTTACACTCCCTCCCATTTCGTCTAGTGTCACATATTGGGTCTCCTGGGTACGAAAGTTCAAGAGTAACTGTTAAGCATTGCACATAAATTTGTGACTGTAGTTTTAGGTCAAAAAACGTATAAGGAAGACGATGATGGTGCCGGCAACGATTGCTTTGATGAGGGCAAATGCCTGCATAGCCTGAATGCCAGACTGTTTCCAAGGCCTGAGTAGCTGTAGGCTCGGTAAACAGACTGCCTTCACGGGCCATTTTCTGAGGAAATGCTTTAAATGTACGTGGTAGAGCAATTTCTAAAACATTACATTCCTGTATTTCCTTTATTTTTCAAAATATTATCAATATCCGTATCAATTTATAATTATATGACAATTATTCGAAAATGTTACAAATATCGTGAAAAAGCCATGTGGTGTCTTCGAATGGACTTGGAGGACGGCTTTCGAAAATTCATACAAAATAAAACAGCATTGGTTGACTTTTACACAACAGGTCTTCAACGATTACTTTGGCAGTAGACAAAATGTTCATGTTTTTATCATGCTTAGCTGTGCAAGTGTATGATCCTTTGGTGATATCAAAGCGTCCGGAAGACCCAATCAGCCTTTTAAAAGTCATATAATGTTAATTCGTCAGTTTCACACACTCCTTTTCCCCCTGTTTGCATGATGGTGTTAACCTTGACTGTACTAACGAGACACCTGCTCCTAACTACACATTCATCCGTAATGAGCACAGCCAACCCTTCAATGTACGTTCGGTCATGTGTAACGGCAAGGGCAATGACGTATTGTTGGAGTTATGTACCTTCAATGGATCCACTTGGCAAAGTGTATTTCTGTTGCCTGGGCTACCTGTCTTGGGATCGTCACATGGGAGGGGGTACATTAGGAGTGACGTCATAGTTGCCCTATACGTTGATGACCACACTGTGAGCTGGTGACGTCAGAGCTCGGACCACCCGCCGTGGACTAGGAGAGACACTTTCTGATACCTTTTGAAAATGCTCTCATTCACAGTCAAATTGTTCCAGTGGCCACCTGGTCTAACCTAACCTTGAAGAAATTTGGGTGTGGGTGTACGATTATTTCAAACGTATCGGGGTGGGTGGGGGTTTGAAACGAGCTATTCTGGTCTCTTTAAAAGCTTTTAAAAGCACGTGAAACTTGTGTTTGTTGTCATAGACATATTTACAGGCGACCGGAAGCCACAGCACCTGCCTGAATATGTTGCAAACGTGACAAGGGACTATGTCATCGATTCAAAAATCTCATGGAACGATGCAGCCTTTAGTTCTCCTTTGACCACTTGAAAGTATCTGACGTCAGATTCGGCATCTACAGAGAATCTTAAAGTTATGATAACTTGAAGTATGGAAGAATGTTTTCTTAGAACGATTATGTATAGGCACTTGCCTGGCCGTCATCTAAGCCTCTAGTGTCTGTACATAAATTGAAATTTTACTTAAAGTTGATTGGACTAGCGCTGTACTGAACTTAGATCTAGTATAGGTGAAGAAAAATATAGTTTGTCAACTTTTCTATAGCCACGATAGATCACGAAATACTAGTAGTACTCTAGTGGTTCACAGCTACCAAGTGCCTCTGAACCCTGAGGTGGCGAAGAGCTTGGAGACCACTTTCAGTGATGTCTCTGATAATACTGTCCGGGAGCCCGTTCCAGGTACTGTAGTAAGTGCGAATGAATGTCCTGCCAGTTGACCGTGGTCTTGAGACGGGTTTAGTGAGAGTATGTTTAGGGCTTAAAGGCATAGCTTTACTGGTGCGTGTTGTCCTCTTCGTAATAAGGGCTTTATCTTAATTCACGTCTGGTGGACACTTGACGATTATGAAATATTCTTCATTGACACGTCGAGAGAAAGAAAGTTATCAAGGGTAGCAAAGTTAAACCTGCCCGGATCAAATGTTGGACACATACACTGGTCGGAGTTGACCCAAAGTTTCCAATGTCCTCGTTATTTATAAACCTTGGGAGACCTTTTAGCATTTGCGGCGCAAATCAAACGTTAAGGGCAGGCACTTTTAAACAATCAACCCTGCCACGCGCGGAAGTGCCCTGCTGGTTTTTAATACGATGCATTTTATACTCCAGCATTGATGTCAACCAGAGGAAGGTATATCACATTGCCAAGTAAGCACACATACACCGCCATTGACAAACAGGTGGGAGGGCGCCGATCCAAAAGAGAGAGTAGCGACAATTACACACTTGGCTACCTCTACTATCCCTTTGCAACAGATTTGTCAAGCGATACTTTTTGACAACAATCCTGCGTGAACATGACAGGACCTGGCCGACCGCACTCCCTCGAGACTAACTGGAGTTGTTGGCCACTTCCCAATGGTACGACCTGTTTTTGTAAGGCGTGCTCGAATTGACCAAACTCGTCCCCTCTGTCAAGCTGCCCAAATAAACGTATCCTATAGTGACGATGTCAGGGGGCACATGTTGTTTTTAGATCTGTAATAAAGATGTTCTGCCTGCTCTCAAGCTGCGGATCTTTGCGGTAAGCCCGAAGGATCAGAGTGGAAGGCACGTTTAATACCAAAGTCCTGTGGCTCTGTCACGATATCTATCCCGGTATCTTTCCTATAGTTTGAACACATGGTGTCCCACTTGTGCTGAGTAGGTCCTTGACTACCAGGAACTAAAAGATACCATCAATGCCAGCACGCACAGATGACTTGGCTGTATAACGTTTACCATCACTTTATGTGACCTTTATGTGCAATGTACATTTTATGTTCGTTGCGCGCTGACGTTTTTACATTCGCTAGGAATTATGATGTGACCAAAGACAACGTTCCGTTGCCGTTTTGGGTGGTGTAAGCTAAAGATATCGTGTGTACGTGATGATTCAATGTTGACCTGGACGGTAGGTGGATTAACCAATGCCTAATCTGCACAGTGGACGTTGCTATCCACCCGAATTGGACAGATCACACGGGTGCCACCGCTATGGGAGAAGGCTATACCCTAGGGCTGGATAATATTTGCATGACCCCAATATGTTGTAGTTTTTCTACTCCAAACATCAATAGGGCTGACATGTATATATTTCTCAAGGGAGGAGAACACAAGATCCACACGCCCAGAAAACCCCCTGTGGAGTAACAGCAGATAAAATGGAACAGCCCAGGCTTACGGACTACGTAGAATGGCGAATCCTCACCCTTGTGCTAGATCGTCTTTCATGTGTTTGGGTAGTTTCCTAAGCACTTACACCATCAGATTTACGTGTGGCAGGTTTAGTGGGGTCCAACTGAAGTTCCTGACGAAGACCAGCTATAGCATCCGTGGGCTCTGTGCTTCATGAAAGGAACTGATGAAACGTGACGCCAAATCTCAATGTCACGCGCCCAGCCCACACACACCTCACCATGTAACTCCACCCCACCCCCTTTCCTCACTCACTACGTCATGTGATGGGGGGAAGGACGGCTTACGGATACCTTGTTCGTCGACCGCGAACTTGTTTGTTAATGCAGTCGGCATCATTCTGCCATTGGGAGGGGAACAGAGGAGGTATTGTTCCGGCGTAAGGAAGGGTCGTGGCAATGGTATCCGACGACTGAAGTTTCTGGCGGCCTGTACCTATAGACCTAGAAGCGCGGTTGATGTGTGTGCTGCGCCGCACGTCAAAGACTGTGTGTGTGCTATACGCGGTGGGAGCACCTTGCGAACAGTGTCATAGCCGAAACGGCCGTCGGAGATCGAGACAGGCAAAGATGTAAGTTGGCAACGCTTATGTTTTAACGATGTTTACACTCGTTTGGTTTAACATTCTTTTGCGGTTCGGAGGAATGTTTTGCGGCTGCCAGACTTTGGTTAACACTTGGCAATGTAGGTAGGTGACTTTTCTGCCTAGTAGTAGTACTAGAAGGGGTTAACTTGTTCCCGCGTTTAGAATAGTCGGTCAACTTGCACAGGTGGGAGTTGTGAGAAGTAACAATCTAACGTTACTTTTACCTGTCTTAAAATTTTGAATCCTGCTAGTTTGTACTTTTTTTGTCCCAAAGTGACAGAAAATCACTTCTTACCACCTGCTTTTGTTGGGATACTTTCTTATGTGATTTACTGGCTTTTTGGTTGACTTTGCTGTTTTCACTGTGTTTGAAAACTGTCAAACAAGTAGAATGTTCCCCCTTTTTTAGCAAAACAAAAAAACAACAAAAAAACAACAACTGATGTTGATATTGAAGATTTTTGGCAGGGTTTGGCTGAAAATTTTCATGGCCTTCACCCAAGTTTTCGATGGGCATGCATGAACTCAATGGGCACAATTTGTTTGCATAAGGGGCAGTTGGGTGTGAAATATGTCTTTGAATAAACTAGCTGTTTGTGCTATTGTCTTTTCTCTCATTGTAGTAGTAGATGTAGATGTTCCCTGTTTAGGGTAAAGTATCTGGAATGCACAGAAAATGAAGTTAGCTTTGTGGAGATTTTGTACTTGCAACCTTGTGCCTTACATAGGGTCATGTAGAGCATAGTTTCTTTTTCATGAACGTCTTGTGGCTTTGGTCTTTCCAATGAGGTTTGGTCTTTCAGACTTCACTCTTAAGAGCACTTTTAGCTTCTTGTAGTGGCGTTAGACTCGCTCACATCCCTGTTACAACTATTTAGAAAGCAAGGAAAGGGGCACTTGGGGAGACCTTAAGAATACTCCACCAGCCCTTTGTTGTTGATACAATAAGAGATGTTTACATAAGGTAAGGCTACTACATGTACTGGGGTGAAGTCAGGAAACCAGGGTTGGACAAGTTTCCTAAAACCCACTTGTCCTGTTGGGCAAGTAGTTAAAAAGTTTACTTGCCTGAACCAACTTTTTACTTGCCCGAAATTTAAATGACATTTTTCTATACATTTTCACTTTCATCGATGGAATTCTTGTTATAATGGCTCTATTTTTCGGTGTTGACCAATGCTTGATCATGACTGTGAAAAGTGGCAAGTATATCAAAATCTCACTCAATGGAAAAAATCCAGCTTGGCCAATCGGGCAAGTGGGGTAGGACATGCACTTGCCCGATAGGTATTTTCGCTTGCACGGGACAATAGGGCTAGTGGACTTGTCCAACACTGGAAACCATTTTCAAAACCTGCCAACTTCTTAAGAAGCTCAGGCATGAGAGCTTCTTTTTGGTAACACACAGGCATTTTCAACAATTTTAAAGAAGAGTGATTGCAACAATGTCAGTTTAGTCTACATTTTGTATAGAGAACAGTCTTTCCTGAGTCCTGACCTTATTGTTGTAAGTCAGGAATTTTGGCAAGAGTACGCCATTCCCAGCAATTAGGTTGGCAGACTCTGTCCATTATGTTAAGTCATGCTTGTCGCTTCCTATATCTACCGCTGCATCTCTATTCCACCTCCGGGGTACAATTTGAGCCCTAGGTTTCGTACATGGCATCTTTTGTTTTGAAGATGGATAAGCTAGCTTTGTACATGTCGTTAGCGAGCGGATATAGAATCTGTAGGACTCAACTATGTCTTATAGCATATCAGAAATGCTGTTGTTCATTTGACTTTCAAAGTTCTTCTTGAATGTTGCTGAAGAATAATGAAGAAAATGAGTGGTTTGGAGTCTAACCACTTGTTTCAGCATCATTATCCTGAGCCGTCAAATGTTAAATCTGTGTACCTCACTGACCCTTAAAGCTTGCTACTAGATACAGCCAGCATGATAAAACAGCAATCACCAAGAAAATGTGTCACAGGGGTTATGGTTGCATGCCTTCTTCTGTGAGGAATAGTGAGTTATTTTGATTCATTTTTTGTCTTTCGCCGCGCTTCCGCGGCGAAAGGCAATCAGACCGATATTAGATTTCTGTCCGTCTGTCCGTCCGTCCGTCCGTCCGGGTCGACCATGCCATACCGTGCTAGCGAGATATTCTACCCTGTAGATTCGACGGTATGTAACGTTATGACATACGTATCGGCCTACCATGAATGTGCTGCTTGGTTTGCGGTCCATGCCATATCGTGCTAGCGAGATATTCTACCCTGCAGATTCGACGGTATGTAACGTTATGACATACGTATCGGCCTACCATGAATGTGCTGCTTGGTTTCTGTATGGCTTATAAGCAGGAATTTGCAGAGACGGATGTGAACGGTGAGGATTTCTTCGTAAGATTGTATACAATTTATAAACTAACATGTTCGCTGTTTGGTTATAATAAAACAGACATTGTAGAGAACAGTTTGACATGTCATTTACTTTGTTTTATGGAAAATCACCGCTACAAAATCTAGAATTGTGTAAGATGCGTGCGCCGCATCTGACATGGTGTGGGAGGGGGGCGTATTCGGAAATTTCTTACTCTAAGAAATTTCAGGCTATTTTCGTGTAACAAACTTCTTTCAGCAAAATAGTAGCCCTCGGATGCGTTGAAAATAGAATTACCCACATTTAATTTATAATTTCGAAAGGGAAGATTCTGACCGAGCTCGACGGAGTGAGTCTGACGCGTGACGTCACGACTCCGTCAAGTAAAAGCATAATTGCGTTAC
This sequence comes from Branchiostoma floridae, assembly GCF_000003815.2. Classification (NCBI taxonomy): domain Eukaryota; kingdom Metazoa; phylum Chordata; class Leptocardii; order Amphioxiformes; family Branchiostomatidae; genus Branchiostoma; species Branchiostoma floridae. The sequence continues at coordinate 8,278,600 of NC_049986.1, forward strand.
TAAAAGAAACGAAACGTTCCATTAAACATACCACGGACCTGTTTTAGTTTAAAATATCTACCTTTCACATGATCTTGCCATTAAAAAAAATATTTCCATTACTGTATATGCCATGTTAATATTTTATGTTCAGTTGTTTATGGTGACAATACTTTGTTTGTTCTTGCAGAAATTCAGGACACATCTACTGATAAATTTGATTACTACAGTGCACTTTCATAAAACCCTGTTGTACTGTAACAGAGCCGTTCTTAACAGCGAAACAATCCGAATAAAGTTAACATCATTCATGCAGTTGTGTTATTATACAGTTCAAGTAAAATATACTCTGTGAGAACCACTACCTTACTAAACAGTTATATAACCTAGCACTTGACCAAACTGTGCCAGAGCTGCCAACGTTGCAGACTTGGCACCCACGCTTGACCAAACTATGCCAAACAATTTTACCTACACAATATAAGTAAGCGAAAGACTAGCTTTTTTCAGAAGCTCTTGTTTCATTTTAGACAATTTATTATGAATTCACCGTTAAATGCAATTGGTTGCTTTAATTTTACGTAACAGGATTTTACCTTGTTCATCATTGAACATTATCAACAACAAATAGATAAAGAAATTTGTATTGCAAAGATGACCACCGTATTGCCAAAGAGTTATGACAGGGTGTCCAATTGTGTCCCTGTTCACATACGCATCATCATCATACTAGTTTTGCCAGACACACTGGTGCCTGAACACAAAGGAACGATCCATGGATCTGATTTCCTAAACCTTCTGTTAGAGCAAGTTAGCCTATGGTCATTTTAGGCCCTCTTGAATTTCCTGCTTAATTTTCTGTAAAGTGTTACCATGATCCCCCCATGCATACCCTTTCGTCACATTTAAAGTGATGCCAGGATCCCCCTATGAAGACCCTTTGTCACATTTAAAGTGATGCCAGGATCCCCACATGCAGACCCTTTGTCACATTTTATGCCGGGATCCCCCCTTGCAGACCCTCTGTCACATTTGACTGATGGTGTAATGGCTAACTAGACCCAAATCTTACCACTTACCTAGCAGGTGGCTCTCATGGCTTGCTGCCAAAAGACTCCATCTCTGTATATTGGTCTCTACAGTCCACAGTACATGTATGCAGTTGTCTCTTCTTTGCTGTCACCAGGAAGATGATGTTTTCAGTGTGTTTGTCTGTGTCTGTGTGTTT
>NC_049986.1:8281750-8290406 GCF_000003815.2 Branchiostoma floridae
TTGGAGAGTACCCTCTTGTGCCAATGGAGAGGTTTTGAACTGTTTATCTGAAACAGAGTCTGAACTCCATCGCAAATTTCAGCGGAAAATTTTCTTCATTTCTAAACACGCACAATTTTCTAACCGCAATTTATCTCGTCTCGTGCATAATGCGGATAATCGCATGTATATTTCAAAATAATGTTTACTTTGTATGCATATATCATTATATTTATTTATTGGTTTATGCAACTTGTTATTAATATATATTTTTGATGAATGAGAGTATATTTTTATTCTTCGTCAAAAATTTTCGATGCGATGCTATCAAGTTGGTGCGAGGTCATTACAGGTCACTAAATGGCACTTCCCAAGTTTGACGAAAATTCGTCTGACACTACGATGGAGTTGGAGTTCGTCCACCCAAATTGTAGAAAATGAGAATAAAAGGCGAAGATATTTGATCAAAGAATATGAAACGCCGCCATGGTCCGTGTTAGATACTTGTAGGCTGTTTTCCCGGCGAGTTAATCGCCGTGAGCCAGGCCGGAGCTAGCCTGTTCCTCCCCAACGATCGCTCACTTCGTCGGCCACCTACATGCATGTAGTATATCGGAATACATCACAGGCTGCAGGAACTATTTATATAGAGATTTCGGAACATAGAGATTTCGGAACATAGAGATTTCGGAACATAGGTATTTCGGAACATAGAGATTTCGGAACATAGAGCGGTCACCCCTGAGTCTCTTCTGTCCTCTCCAGATAATACGGATTCTATAACAGGGCTGGATACCAGGCGGCTCCTCATAGAGCACTCCTGTTCAGCTGACTCTAGGCAAGTAGGGGTCGGGAAAATGAAGGTCAAGTTCGATCTTGGTCCCGTAGCGGCTTTCTAAGGCACTACAGCAGAACTTTCAGTTTTGATATCTTTTTCAATGGTACAAGATCTGTCAAACCTTTTCATCAAGAAACACGTCGATGTAGGTTAGACATCCAGGTAATAATAGGCATCAAGAAGAGTAGGCCTAACCCGTGTTCCTGACTGAATATACATATCTCCTTACCAGTTATTGGAAAAGTACACCACAGACTGACCTTTGCACTACCTATACCTTTTATAGGATGCGTTACAGTATGTTTCCCTTGTCACTGGTATGGTACATAATTATACCCCCTTTGATACCCGACACCCCCCTCTGCTGCTGTACAAACAACTGGTCAGCCCACTGGTCATCCCATCTGGTCTACCTTGTAGGGACTCTCACTTTCCTTCAAGTGATACACTTGGATTGGTTACAAAGGACATGCTCCAATGTTCTTTGGGAATGTAGTGAAGCTATTAAGATATCACATGTGATAAGACCTTTGTTATAAAGGGCTTCTAATCCACATTGAGTGTGGTATTCATGATAGGTATCCATTGATACACATGTATCTTTGTGCATCTGCTCCACAGTTTGCTTTGAAAGTTACTTAAGACGACAAGAGACAGAATGAGAATCTTGATTCTGAGTATTCTTTTCCCTATGTAGATCCAATGGCTAACTTCAAATCCTTTCCCCACTTGAATGTAAACAAATAGTCATCTACTTGTACCTGTTTTTCTCAACAGACTCTTCCCAGCAGCTTGTGTATCATCTGAAAACAAAGGTGCTGTTGAGGGTGTTCACAGATAACATCTTAGTACAACACTTCCCTGAGTGGCAGACTCCCTCTGAGAATGAGCAGTGACAACTATTGCTATTACCTTCAAAACACACCATCACCAACCCTTTCCATTAGGTAAAAGACTGTAATGTTGTTCAACATCTCCACTGTTTTCCTTTTGATGTCCTGGTCCGAGTAAAAACAGATGACCACTGTTCCTATCTCTCCAGGCCCTTTCTAAGAGAGATACCCTTATCATATCAGTCGATCCTCCACTCTGTCTACAACTTCTGTTGTGACTGAAGGAGATGAAGTGATGAATACCACTGTAAGGCCATCTGCCCAGGCCTGTCACCGCCCTCTCCAGTTCAACTGGACTTTCCCACACCCAGGTCCTTTCCTCTGGAAGCTCTTACTCTTAGTGCCATTCTGGTACACACTTGGTTGTCATCTGGGCATGTTATCCCCACAATACTGTAAATGCAGAAATGTATCATGGTGTTTTTTTGTCTGCGGTTTTCACTTAAAATGACAGCGAACACTTCATTTTCCCACTAATGCAAAATTAGATCCCTGCAAACTTAAATACATTTACAGTATCATCATTGCAGGCAGGAATTTAGCTGCATATGACTGGAAACTTTTTAGGAACCTTGTCCAAAAATTGGTGGAAGAAATTTGTCCAAATGTCCGAAAAATGTTGAAAATGTCCAAATTTGACTAAAATGATGGAAATACATTGTATACACTGTACATGTCTACATGATAACAAAAAATATAAGCTATATACATTTTGGGCCACCTGGCAGCTTAGCTTTCCTTGTCACTACAGCAGAACTTCTGGTTTGCATCTTTTAGTTATTACAAAATACCAGCTTTCCACAAGACTCAACAACTTCAAGCTGTCACCTAAACTGTGTAGGACCAGCAATAGCAATAGCATCAACAATAGACTGATGTTATGAATATCAATTTTATTTGGTGTCAAGTGCACATACAAAATGTAATACTGAGACTTCTTCATACAACACCAAAGCTGTATAAGAGCCAATCTGTAGTAAGTCTGTTCACACTACCTCTCCCATGGTACCTCAAGAGGTTCTTTGTCCCGTCTCCAGACCATTCTTAGCCACTCCTACAGTAAGTCATTTAAAAGTCTAGTTGTTTTCAAGCACCATTTGACTGCCTTTGATGTATCAACACTTCAACCTATTGTTACATAACACTTTTCAACCTTCTCTCATATTGCCTTGCTAGGAGATGCCAATGACCAGTGCAGTGTAACAGGCTAACATATGCCCCTGAAAAAATTGTACCAGGGTTCATTCTGACCATGGGTGCATTCCAGCCTGCATGCTCTACTGGGACTTTATAGTATGTTGACAGCCTTGAACATATCTTAATATAGTGTTAGACACTATTAGATAAACATTTTGTATTTTCTCCTTTCTTGACCCCATTCTTTGTAACCCTATTTCGCCTTTATCCGTGGGGGTAACTTGTATCTGTTCTTATATCAAACTGCAATGGTGCTATGCATTGGAGTAACCCATATCCATTGTTATATCAAAATGCAACGTTTTTAAAATATTGTACTTGAAACCACCATCCATCAACTTTATACCCTTAATACCCCATTAAAAAGAAACGGATATAGGTTACCCCATGGATAAAGGTCATCATCATGATATCTTGGATAAAGGTGAACTAGTTGGACTCTTGTTGAGTTGAAGATGGCAAGATATCTGCTGCTTGGACAGATGACAACCCCAGCAAATGAACTTGTGACAAGGAATCCCTAAAAAGCAATGGATATAGGTTACCCCACGCCTACGGATAATGGTGAACTTGTGTTAAAGTGGACTTTTGTTGAGTTGAAGAGGGCACGGTATCTGCTGTTTGGACAGATGACAACCCCAGCAAATGAACTTGTGACAAGGAATCCCTAAATACCCCATTTAAAAACAAAACGGATATAGGTTACCCCAGGGATAAAGGTGAACTTGTGTCAAAGCAGACTTTTGTTGAGTTGAAGAGGGCACGGTATCTGCTGTTTGGACAGATGACAACCCCAGCAAATGAACTTGTGACAAGGAATGCCCCAAGCCATCCCTCAACTGTCACTTGTGCAAGCAAGCAAGGCAGTTCAGGTCCTCCTACATGTTCACTGGGCATACCAGAAATAAGACCTGAATAGCTCCATCATCTAGTTCCCTTCGTGAAACGAAGGGTTTGTTTTGAGTGCTGTTTTTTTGTGGGAGGGACGTTTGTCAGCCTGATAACTGGGGAAGGCATGGATGGATTGTTTTGATATTTGGTATGTGGGTAGGGTTAGACATGACGAAGGAATGGTAGGAATTGCGTTACGGCAGGGTGCTCTAGCGGAGTGTTATTGTACTGCAGCAGAACTTCCGGTTTTGATAATTTTTTTTCGGGACATGTTTGGGTGATGATTTTTAAGTGGTAAGTAGCTATATAAATGAATAGTAAGGTGTGTAAGTTTTGGCCACTTAGGGGTTTTGCTGGGGCGGTGAAAGTCATTCTTGTGTTAGGTTTTGAGAAGGAATTATGGAAGCAGGGGTCGATGGATCGGAATGACTGTAGGTATGCAGATAGCTTAGGTAGTGATGTACATAATTGTATGATTATTGTGCAAATTAGGAGGTAATTAGCAGAATGCAATAGGTATGTGTGCAAACCGTTGCAGGGTACGTGTCTGTGGACAGAAAATCTCATGAACGGCATGACAGGTTGATCTGATATTTGGTATGTGGGTAGCTCTTGAGACAGTGAAGAAACGTACGTGGCGTTTTATCGTTTAGTGGCTTTTGACGGTTTTGCCGGGGATGTTTGTAGTTGGAAAATAGGTCCGGCAGTAAACCAGTGTGGCTATATTTGGGTGTAATGGCGTAATAGTTCTATATTTGGGTACTGACGTAATGCTCATGCCCAAGCCGACTGCAATGGTTATATGTTGGTTGTTACGTCATGGCGATGTAATGCTTAGGCGTTCATGTGATGTGGTTTGGTTTGGTTTCTGTCAGAAGAACTGGTGGTCTGATGGAAAGATGGTGTTCACAAGAAGAGGTGGAAAGTCGTTGGAGAAGAGGAAGGCACTGAAGCGAAAGTGCATGAGATCTGTTAGTGTAAGCAAGCACTAAGGTGAGACGTAAAAGTATAAGGTGCTGGAAGATTGTAGTTATTTTGAATGTGATAAAATGTCTAGGGGTCTTAGCGTGATACAGATGTGTTTGTAATGTTGGAGACGTAATGTCACTACAGTATGGAAATGCATGTCCATACATATAAGGTATGAAACAGAGACATTTACACGTGACATCGATGTCTTTATTGATGTGTAGGAGCATTTCTATGTCCAAAGGTATCCGTAGAAAGTTCAAAATTTGGCTTCCCTCGCGGCAAATTTGTCGCTTCGATGATTGGCACTTTTCCGAGCATCTGTAAGGGACGCTAAGTATGGCGATTACGCAATAGTGGTTTATATTTAGGAGTTACGTCATTCTGCGTGGGCTGCAGCTAGTTGTGCATGGGCTCCCCACAGGAAGTGACCCCAAAGGTCATAGTTGCGCAATAGAGGACAGCACGACTTATATATACCAGACGATTACAAGACAATGGTACTATAGGGACAGTACATTATACATGATGGGGTGTAAATGTTTCCTATAAGATTTGATAATCTGTAGATTAAGGGCAATGAATCAGGGCAATGGTGATATTGTTTACAGGGCCCTATATTATACGTTTTAAAAGGGTTGTACATGTAACAGTTACTACCGGTACAATACATTGTTGAACAAAGCAGGGTTTGTTTTTCACAGTAACTTTTAGTCATTGATGAGATTGTTTATAGGGATTGTACATTAGACATATAGGATGCACAATGTAGTGGACTTCATTGTGAAACAAAGAATGCTACATCATCATTGTTGCAAGCAACAAGTCGGCAATAATGATCTGTAAAGGGGGCTGTACAAAGAAAAACTATAATTTATAATATCACTTTGTAGAAACGTCCATGCAATGTATCAAGTCGTCAATATTGACAATATTGATCCGTCAACCCTTCCCTTGTTATTACCATCTGAAGGGATTTTTCTATTGCGTACGCGCGGAAAATGTTGCTGTCAATTCCGGGAATTTTTACCAATCGGACATACTAGTACACAACTCAGTTAGGCTAATATTTCTCTCTTTGTCAGCTAGAGTCCATTCCAAGTCATCGTGCGGATGTTTGCTGTCATTGTTTAGAATTGATTTTAAAGTTTTGAATCTAGAATCGACATTTGATACTTCAGAAATATTTTCAACATTATTTCAATTTTATAAATATTTCCCCGGTCCTGTAAAACTTTGGAAATATTCATGGTGTGGAATTAGATAGTTCTAATGATAACAGCATTCTACCATTATTTACCATTTTCTACCAGTTTTGTAACATTTTGTAAATGGGTCAGTGGGCTGGGAAGATAGCAATTCACACATCCTTGCAAAGTATGGTTGGGTGTCAATGCAGCAATGACCCACCACAAAGGATCCACCAGTGCCCAGCAGTGAAATCTAAAAATATACAGAGGCAACAACATGGCTTACTTTTATGGGGGCAATTAACTAATTTTACCATTTGGCAAAGTTTAAATGTGAAAGAATCACACAGAGGTTTCACAATTATTCTAAAAAATATTTTGCACAGTTACTTTCAAAATGTTTCTAAACTATTCAAATGAATTCAAATAGATGAATATTTTCTTGGTCAATTTTTAAAAAAACCAATTATTGTGGCTTAGATATTCTTTTATTCAACATAATTCAGACTTATTACAAATATCACCTAATATAAATCCTCATGGTGACTTGGAATTGACTAATGTGTCTTATCTTTGAGTATCTGCTATTTTGAAATGAAGTAGGCGTATAATTTGGGTACCTATTGGCTGGCAAAATACACCTAGTTATTATTATTAATATAAACTGTCCTCATTATTTATGCAAATTAGCCCCTGATTTGCATGATGAAAATTGATTATGTAAGGCATCTCCAAAGCTATCTCACTCACTCGCTCGCTCACGGCCCATGAAAAAAGCTATCTCCATTCCAAATACCATGACAATCTGTCAACGCAATGATACAGCTACATAGGCGCGAAAAAAGTTGTAGAATTCCGAGAATTTTTGCCAATCGAACGTATCATTTTCTGTAAGGCTAGCCCCTGAGATGTCTATAAAAAACACCCTCAAAACACCACACCCTAGCCCATTTCACGAAGGTTGAGTTCTACGAACGCTTGTGTTACCTTGTGTCCATGCACTGATGACCTCTACTCTCTATAGCTCTTGTGGGAAAGTGTCGGTAGCTTTTATAGGACTTGTATTTTAGGAACCACCACAGATTTCTATGCATGATATACATATATATTTGTCATGGTTCCTAAAATACAAGTCCTATATAAACTATACTATACTAATAGTTCTGTAGTCTTTCATTTTATGTGTGGTATATATATATGTCTGTTTTTATATGGGCCAAATGATTGTAAACCTCTGTATGTACGTTTGTACAGTTTGCATATAATGTTAGGTCTTTTTCCTTTCAAGGGTCCTAGGCCTGAAATAAACATTGATGGTAACCTTGGAAGCCTGTGTATATATAAATAATTGTGATATTGTAACTTGTGAGATGATTTGTGTGAAGGGGGGAGGTAAGGGGGATACATTTTATTTGTTACAGGGGGGAAGAAATATAAGATTCTTACATGCTTTTCTGATAGTTAGGATTCCATTTTGTCCTTCGAAGTGAAAGTTATGGATAGTGAGTCTTCTTAAAGATGACAGGTAGAGCCCCCCCATCCCCCCTAAGGTTTGCTTTGTCTATAGGGTGATATACAGGCATTGGTATGTTTCTTGCAATGTCTCATGAGTCTCAACATTACTGTTTTCCATTGATAAGAGACATTGTTTTGGGCACAGACAGTTTTGGTACTCCCCCATCCATCTAGATCACCCATCAGTCCTGTCCTGACATCCTGACATCTGATCCTACCAAATGCTATGGCACACTGGCCACTGAGCAACAGCGGAACAAATGGATAAAAAGCAACAGCCCTGATGGCAGCATGTAGTTTACACAGGTGATTCTAAGTAGTGTGGATCCCTACAGAAAATGATCCTAGTTGAGAAACCTGTACTTGTCAATGGCAACAAGAACAAACAGGAAGCCATGCTCTTAGCCAGGATTTTGTTTTTTGGGGGTTCTTTTTCCATAGTTTTTTGACAAGGGAGCGCGAAAGGCTTGAGATCAGCACAGCAGTCACGTGAGCTATGGTTGTCCAGGGGCATACACCCCCAGAAAATTTAAATTCAACCCTCTGAAATGGCATTCCCTACATTTTTGACAGGATTTCTGAAGTATAGAACAGAAGCTGTCAATAACACTAATTTCAAGACTAATTTAAGAGGTTTCATGATTATTCTTTCTATAGGGCATCTTCAAGTGAGTGGTGTGGGGTTCATTGACCCCAACCCCCCAGCCTACAAACTTGGAAGGCAATGGGATAGTGCTCTTTGTCTGAGGTTTATTCTAACTGACAGTTTCAAGGGTTAGGCCTGCTAACAGTAACACCTTATCAAGAGTAGCTCAGGCTGCTACATGTAGCTATAGGATTTTATGCGAATACCTGCAAGGTCAAAGCAATATATTCTGTAGTTGTGCTTAAGACGTTGTTTTAAGTCAGCAAGGGTCAGTCCTGACCATGGGAAAAGGAGCACCCCAGAATCAGGCAGATGAACCGAAACTCCTTACTAGATATCAGATGGGGGAGCGTCCTGAGAAAACTCTTTAAACCTGACACAATTTTGGCCTCCATTCAACAGATGCAGCAATTGAAGAAGGATGCTGGGGACACGGGTAGTCAAAACATACAGGCACTAGTAATAAGAGGAGCACTGTCTTAGTAACATAAATGGCTTGTCAAGCTCAGGGGACCAAATCATCCTGGGGCAATCGCTA
>NC_049986.1:8290506-8295423 GCF_000003815.2 Branchiostoma floridae
CCTTCCCTCCCTCCTTCGCGTTCCCTCCCTCCTTCGTCTCGCTCGTCTCCTCCCTCCCTCCTTCTCTCCTCTCCCTCCCTCCTTCTCTCCCTGTCGCCTTATCTCTCTCTCTCCATCTCTTTCCCTCCCGCCTCCTAACTCCCTCCCTCTCAAACTGATGGTTCTCTGAGTCTGATACTGAACATGACTACAGAACTCCAACTTTCACATTTAAATGGCTCGTGAGATTACCCAGACTGTGTACCATAATACTTTTAAGGCCGACCAAAGTCTATCGACAGGAAGCATCTTGACCCAGCGTTTACCCATCTTGGGTTTCTGATACATTGGGGAAACCTGTTAAGTTGTGTTTTGGCCTGGCTTCTGGTGTAAAACACCCCTGTTTAAGGTCAGGATTGGGGCCAGTCATGCAAGCATGTAGTCCGTATACAAGACAACACCTCTTCCTTCTAAAGCATCGTGACCACTTCACAGTCTAGCAGGCAGGATTCGGGGTCTGCATGCTCTTTTCCGTAAGGCGTAAACAGACATTTCTGATTTCCCTGAAGTTTGTAGAGAAAGCCGTCTTCTTTACAAAATTATTCGTAGCAAGGCAACAAAAGTTTACGAAGTGGCCTTCCTTGATTTAAGTGTACTACATAGGGGTTTCTTCTGAATTCAGTGTTAAGTGTCCCCCCATGCAGACCCTCAGGAATCCGGAAGAAGCCTTCCTCTCTGGTTGTTCAATGTGCTTGCCGGCAGTAAAAGTCACATGTTAACAACAACTGTTGTTCTATGGACATTCTGGAAGGATGTAGGCACAGCTTCTAAACCTAACGAGGGAACCATTCCGCTAGCAGTAAAAAGAAGAAGACTCTAAGCCAATAAGACCTCTCGTTTCAAATGGTCAGTGTTGTTGTTTGTCCTGGACAAAGCCTTTGTGGTAAACAGCAGCACATGTGCGATCGAGAACCATGCTCTTTAAATGCAGTCACTGTTATAGAAATCTGGAGGGAGAGTAACCTTGACCCAGCTCTTCCACTTGTCATAACAGAGAGGACAGATGCTATGTACCATATTTACAAGTTTACTGTATGGGGGAAATTCCCGGCATAACGTCATGTACATGTCTTAAGGGCTGCAACCCTTTCCAGTAGTGTGCATGTCAGATGAGCTCTTTTCTTGCTTTTTTTTTCTTGCAAGACCAGGCCAGTGATGGATTCCTACTTTTATCAAGAAGTGTGGTGGGTTCTTTAAATGTGCTGGAGTTGTTGCTTAAACACAAATCCTCTGTGCAATGAGAGAATGCCCAATTGAAGCTAGGTACTCAATTTTGTCAGACTGGAGTGAGGAAATTGGCGTAAGATGCCTTTTTGCACAACATAGTCACCTGCTATGGATTCAAACCCCAAACTTCTGTTTACTAAGAACCCTGTAAGAGGAGAGTAGAAGCAGTCTCGTGGCTCTCGGGATTCAAACCCACGCCAAACCCAGATTACCAAACCCAACACGCTAAACCGTTTCGCCAAAAGGGACAGTCCCATTTGGCTAGTCAGTTTAATAGTGCCCGAACCCTACTGTTACAACCGTGAGTTCTAATCATCACTAGAAGGTGGTTGGTCTCCAGCCCTGCATCTCTACCCCCTGTCCTGCTAGGGTTACCAGGTATAAAATGCCTTTCTCAATGGAATGTTCAACATACTAGTAGGGAATTGCCTGGGATTCAAACCCAGGACCCTTAGATTCTAAGTCAAGACCCTATATCTAATCATCACATTAGGCCACCATGCCAGCAGTGCTTGGCCTCCAGGCCTGTGTCTACCCTGTCCTGGTAGGGTTACCAGGTGTAAAATGCGTTTCTCAATGGCACAACATAGGTAATTGCCAGGGATTCGAACCCAGAACCCTTAGATTCTAAGTCAAGACCCTATATCTAACCATCACAAGGCCGCCATGCCAGCAGTAGTAAGCCTCCAGGCCTGTGTCTACCCTGTCCTGGTAGGGTTACCAGGTGTAAAATGCGTTTCTCAATGGCACAACATAGGGAATTGCCAGAGATTCGAACCCAGAACCCTTAGATTCTAAGTCAAGACCCTATATCTAATCATCACAAGGCCACCATGCCAGCAGTGCTTGGCCTCCAGGCCTGTGTCTACCCTGTCCTGGTAGGGTTACCAGGTGTTTACATGTTTCACAGGGCTTGTCAACACACTAGCTTTGTGTGGAAGTGACCTCTGAAAGGGGTCAGGAGCAGGGGCAGCCATCATGCAGACTGGACAGGTAAAGCCCACCAGGTTCTCTTCCACAGACAAAAGAACCAGACTCCTAATGCTCTCTTTAGAGGGTTCCTCCCAAACAGAGTAATATTTATGTCCCCGCCATAAATAAACCCACCCTTTATGTGAAGACGTTAAGTGACCGCAAAGTTTTCTTTATGTGTTTGTTTTGTTCGGGGTTTATATACAGCCGTAGGTAGATTCAACGTTCTAAAGTGGTTTAGGTTCCACAAAGCCGATGGCGTGCTCTTGTTTGATATGTTTTCCCAACATACAAAGTGGTTTTCATTCTTATTCAGCTCGTGGGGTTAATTTATTATGTAATGAAAGAGAATAGAATGCCTCTAGTGTTCAATCAAAATGCACCACGGTTTTGCCGCCACAGCCTTCAGTTCCAGTGCACAAAAAGTGATGACAAGTCCCTTTTGTGGCCCAAGCTTTGCAGGTATCACTAGTACTGTATTGAAATATAAAACAAATCCAAACACAGTATGGGTCTATGTTTATAAGCTCAATTAGCATCATACCTCACGATAAAACGAATGTTTTACTGTCTTTAGTTTTGAGCCAGGTGCCTTCAAAACTGCCCAAGGAGCAAACATTTGATTGACATGCAGCGACTTTCTCATTGGTCGAAATGTTGTTTGCTATGCTATCATTGGTTGAACTATTAATTGTGATAGACAATCAGGATACCCGTCGTAGGTCTCGTATCAGCCTCCCTGTAGTTGGTGTTGTTGATCAACCTGTGCTTTCAAATGTCTCCAATATTGTGATTCTTTTCATGTCATCTTCAGACATATACAACATGTACAATGTATCTTCCAGAAAATGTCGTATCTTTTTGTATTTATTCACCAAGAAGCCAAGTCATCTGGTGAAGACCTATCAGAGTGACTGTGAAGGTGAATGTTGATCCCAAAATGTGTCAAAGTCACATACCCGGTCACATCTGGCCCAACTTTCTCAACACTGGTACAGTACAAAGATTAACTCTCATAGTATCACATGTCTGTGGTCACACTGGGATGGATGGAGGGAGGGAGGGAGAAGTGAAAACACTTTTGTAGTTCTTTGTAAAGCAAAAATGAATCAAGTATTGCTGATCACAGCTGCTTGTAATACACACATGAAGTCAGAATTAATCATAATGTTCGAACGTACATCTTTCTGTAAAATACTAAACTTTTGTAGTTGTGTGTATGTTCACAGTTTTAGAGGTACAACAATGTAACTGCATCATTTGTTACCATTACTAGCCTGGTATCCAGCCATATCATAGCTCCCAATTCTCTTTTAACCATTACCACTTCAGGTGAAACTATAGCACTACTACAAGCTTAAAACTACTGCAAACACTCCATTTTTTCCCTACCAGTACCACAAAATTAAATGAATGCAAAACTGAATGCATCTACAGTAAGTCTTGTCATGTAGTCTGGAACAACTGAAAAGTTTCTAGTTGTAAGTTTGTTGTATCTGACCTATGAAATGTCAAGATCTCGAAATCTCTACCACCTGTCAAGCAGTTCATCACAGGGCTTTAGCCAGCTCGACATTTTTTTTCCGTCAGCCAATTACAATCGTCGCGAAAACCATGAAAATTAATTAGAAGGACTGAACTGAGACCTTGAAAAATGGGTTTTAATTAGATTATCGTATGCGAAAGGGCGCCGACACACATTGTCAACAATCATAACAATAGCAAAACAAACAGTGTGTGGCTTTTACGGCCGTGGACGGCGTCCCCAAGCCACCTGTAGCTTCCACCAAGGATTTTTGTCCGTCAAGGTTGACGGATTGGTTTTAGAATTTTTCCGTCAGACGCAGCAAATTTCCGTCAATTGACGGAAAAACGGACGCTGGCTAGACCCCTGGTTCACCATAACATCTGTCACGAATTCAGCCAAATTATTCTAGAGAATGCCAAATGCCAAGTTCTTCCATTGCACTCTCATAATGTAGATTTATGTACCAATATGTTACCAAGTTATTTGACTTGAGTAAAATGTCTGGTTGAAATTCAGATTCTTGGCATAAGGTCCTCATTTTGTTCTGATCACTAAGGGTGTGCATGTGGGGTTTTGACAACGTTTTATGCCAAATTCAGAAGGACCCCTACGTATTATGCTACAATCAAAACAGATGATAATACAAAATTTTGTAACCTAGCTGTAGCCTCCATAGCAGGCTCTCTATGGAGGCTAACCTAGCTGCATATTGAGAGGATAAGCTTTCCCTACAAATTACGGGAAACCGAAACAGGTGGCTTACTGAAAAGGAGTGGGCAGGGCCTCTAATGAAAAGTTAACGGCACTAAAATTTAAAGTGGAAATCAAGAGTTCACTGTGTCTTTGAGGTTCATTTGAACTGTTGATTTATAATCAGTGTGATGTGTATGGGTGACCGCTCATCGAAACCCATTGTGAATATGTCACGACTTTGTCTCCTGACTCACAAACCCAGATGCTTAACCTTTATGCCAAAAGGCTGACAGCCATTTTGCATGGTCAGTTTGGCAGTCCGAATGATATTACATTACCCCCCCCCCCCCTTTTCTTTTCAAGATTTGTCCTCGAATCTCCGAGTTCGATATCCCTGTGTGGCACATCTCTAGCCATTTACTCACAGGGTCAGTGTGAGAACCAGTGGAAGAGGTCCT
>NC_049986.1:8295523-8306193 GCF_000003815.2 Branchiostoma floridae
GCCTTGTTCGCTTTGTTCCGCTCCTGAATGTGACGGAACAGAACAAAGCGAACAAGGCTGGACTCCAGGCTATGTAAGAGGTGAATAGAAACAGAAAGAAACAATATCCTGGCTCCCAGCAGCCTACCTTGATCCACCTCCTCCCGACCTTCTAACACCCATCCTGTTAGTTGTAACCAATCTTGACAGTAAGAAACATAACGCTGGGAGTATAAGATTCACACATGACCTTTCATTCCATCTTGAAGCGTACAAATGTCCTCGGGATCAAATTGTACCTTCAGCTGTTGCTATCTGACATGTGGATGTTAACAGTGCGAAGCACCTTTCCTCACCCTGTAGTGTAAATTGTACAAGTTTCACATCAGATGGTAAAAGAAGAAGAACGTGTGTGGTTTTCTTTTCCGCTAGTCTTCGGTAGACGTCAATCACAGTACGGTTCATTCTTAACGTATTGTTGCATTTGTGATGTCGTCAACATTGGGAAGTGTTGGTGTCACCGGGCAGTCTTCCGCTGACCATTGTCCATCACCTCCTGCCGGTGTTTGTCCTTCCTGAGGCCACTGGTAGGGGTCAGTCTCGGGGTCTGTGAAGATAGGTAACAAAAGGAAACCGCATTGTACTATGTCTACTGTCTTTGATCCACAGCTTTCTTCTCTCTAAAGTTCTTATGTTACAGAGAACAGGCTGGTAGAAAGTAAATGTCTGGATTAACAAATGACATATGGTCTCAGAGCAATATCTGGAATATTATGAATATATTGAAGAGGGACTGATATAATGCTAAAGAGCGAAACGTTGCGAACAGTGTGTGCATCTCTTTGTAAAGCACCACCTGTTCTCTGCCCCCGTACCCTCAGCCACTATCGGTACCATGTTGTATCAACACTCGTTTGCTTACGGCTTTTCACCCCCAAAAGTTATGGAAACACGCAGCTGTTATGTAAGCGTGATGCACGCTTTATATACTGTTGGTTGGCATAACTACTTCCAAGACTAATTGGGCTGAAGGGGGGAAATGGCAACATCACTCTTGTGTTTTGATACTCGGTAGTTAGCCGATGATTCATAGATAGCCAAGAGTCTGAGTACTCTCAAGTGCGAGTCGTTTTGGTTGTCTTCGTCAAGTGGTAAGTCTCTTCCCTTGAGACGACGAGAGGACGGACTTGTGCGACATTTGATCGGGTGCCAAGGAAAACTACGGCCGGTGAGATTGAGACGTGTAGGTTGTACGAGCGAACAAAAGCGGCCGCGGGCAGAATACTGCTGTGCTGAACTGATCCGGAATGATGGTCACTATTTAAAGCTATGGGATGGAGCCGGTCCAGACTGAATCAAGCTGGTCTGTTCTGAACCATGTGATTACAGTCCTGTTGTAAGGAGACATGAACAATGAACCACCCAGGAAGCTTGCCAGCACCAAAGAAACTCCACGCACGGTCGACCCGGTAGGTAGGAATCCAGTACGATCCGGTATAATCATGTCCGTGACCAAAGATTGCAAAAGAGCAAACCTTTTAATTTGTGGCCAGACTTTCCCTCTGGCCTATAACAAAGATGTTCCTTTTTTTTCCTGTTCCACGTTGTATACATGTGGTCCTGCCATTCACCCCCATTTACAAATCTCATGACCCGATGGTGTGTCTTCCAAGGACTATCAAATCGTTACTACGACAGTAAGTGCTTTGCCAATCTACATTCTTCACTTTTACCTTTAGTCTTAATTTGAGATCAAACACGATTCCCTTCAATCTTAATTGCTACTGACATGTAACTGTCTACTGAGCACTTTCACTTAAGATTCTAAAGGCATAGATATCAACAAGACCGTTATCTTATCAGCAATGGTTGTGTTGGTCATTGGTTTCCCATAGAGACTGAAGGGTCTGTGCAGTGCGTTTATGTGATAGCAGTATTGGTCATGTCAGTACAGTGGAAGCCGACATGCTGTGAGGTGTTGACCTGCACTCTATATAAAGGTAGAAAAATCCCTGTGACCCTGTTAAGTGTTATTCTAATACAGGCTCTGTGATATCAAAGATAAGGCGTTTGAACCAGCCCTGTTTTTAAATGCCAAGCTCAGTGTTTGATTATTTAGAGATGAGAATAAAGTGGTATCAGAATATCATGTTACTACTGTTTTTGGTTTGTTGTAGGGGTGGGTACCAGTACAGAAACTTCAGTTCCAGGTCCGGTTCAGGTCCAGAGGATCAGGTCCCGGTTTGGACCTGAACCTGGACCTGATTCATTATGTGAAAACTTGTGAATGGATTGTACTGAAATACAATAGTCCATTTTGCTACAAAGAAATCTGTTTTGCGTTGTATTCGACTCCCACTGGCATTTTAAAAATCCTACAATGCTAACTGGCTCTGTACAATTGACTGTAAAAGTTGCAAATTGGTAGAAATAGACTCTACTCTGCTTCATTCCTGTTATTTGCCCAGACTGGTAACCTTGAAAACGTGTGAATGGCTTACCATATAATCTGTTCATTTTCCAATTGGTCCAACATCCGGTCCACCGATTTTTTTCAGGTCCGGTTTTCTGGCCAGGTCAAATGAGAAAAAAATGGTTTTGTACCTGTACCCATCCCTAGTTTCTTGTATAATCTGTATGCTGGCAGCAGACATGATATGGTATGGGTGTCACAGCTTACATGGTTCCAGGGCACCAATCTTGGCATTGTCTGCCGCTAGGTTCTTTTAACTTCTAAAAGCTTGTTTGATGCATTTTGCTGTAAGGTGCGAAGATGTTGTAGCTTTTTGCAGACTAGTTCCTTTTTTTTGGCATTTTTAGTCTACAACATGTCATTAAAAGTGGAGCCCTCTCCTCTCCTTCTATACCACATGTACCTTTTCACCTTTCCAACCAAAGTTAGGTAGTCCCCGTTTACACCTGGGTGGAGAAAGGAAAGTAGTGTTAAGACCCTTTCTCTTTGACACAATGACTGGAATACCAGGAATCGAACTTGGATGGATGCCAAGTCACAAACTTCACTTGTCAAAGACCTGTTACTGTTCTGTACTGCAATTGGATGATCTTTCATCTAAAAACAGTCCCTTTTGCTGTTATATGCCAATTACACAGGGACGGAAAATTTTTTTCCCCATTCCGTCCTCTGTGAGCAAAATTTAACCCTCAAAATGCAGGAAATAGCATTTCAGAGGGTCTAAATTTCAAAATTTTCCTTGGGCACATGCCCCCAGACACCCCTAGGAACGCTGCGCCAAAGCCATTCAAAATGGAGGGGACTGAAAATGATTTCTGGCTGGCTACAACCCTGGTATATTGTATCAAAATTTTGATTAGACCCTTGTGTTATGTATCACACTATATACTTCTCTTAGTCCTTGAGACTGTATATGCAATTAGCCTTCGGGTATGATTTTGCAAATGAACATCTATCATACTCCAGAGTGGAAAGTTATGCTGGACTGAGTCTGAAGGTTAGGTACCAGCAAGGCTGCCAGTTATGAAAGGCAGTGTTGTGGAACTATGTTAGCTATGCAAGCATTTCTTGTTGACCTTTGTGTGAACCTCTGTCTCCTTGCTCTCATTCTGTACCCTACTGATATAATTATGTGGGCGAAGCCACACATATAGTTTTCTTACAAGTATTTCACCGGAAATCAGAAACAAATGGAAGCCTCCATGTACTCCATGTTTCAAGCTTTTTGATTGGCCTAAAGTCGCACTTTCTCGGTTGTACGTCAGAGGTGAACCTATCAACGCGCAGGACACAATCGGCATCCATTTTGATAATAGCCAATCAAAACTCAGAAAAATGGAAGCTGTTAGCAAATACTCCGCGTTCCCAGCTTTTTGATTGGCCTAAATTCAGACTGTCTCGGGTGTACGTCAGAGCTGGACCTATCAACGCAGAGAACACAAAATGTCATTCGGCATCCAGTTTTATAATAGCAGCTGAGACGCGGCAGTAAATCGGCCATGCATTCGACCAAACAAGCGCTCAAGGAAGAAGTTGCCCGCCACGGAATGAACAAGATTGATAAATTTGCACAGAAAAACATTATCTTCAGAAAATGGCACCTTGGAATCTTGCAAATTAAACAGTGAACGGACGTGTTCAAGCTACGCATTGCATTTGTATACATGTACCTGTTAAAATGCCGGCAATAACGTTACGGCAAGCTTGGCCGAATGGCTAAAGCACCAGCTACGTTTGCGCTTTTTTTCGCTAGGTCAACCCTGGTTCGATTCCGGGCGGGAACAACTTTCTTTTAGTTGTCCTTTTTTTTCTTTTTTGATATTTAAAACAATTTTATCTTGCAAACAGAGCATCGTTCAGTTTACACGCCTTTTTATTTATTTTTTAATTGCCCTCAAAAGACGGCGTTTAAACGGTCGGACGGTCCATGTGGGGAGGGGGGCTCGTCAACGCCTCGGACCATACCGGCAGCCAAATACTGTATCGTCGATGTCTGTCGCCTGCGGCGTTAAGTCAAATTTGGAATGGAGGCTACGGTACGGTACCGGACCTGAACCTGATCATGAATTTCAGCTTTATAATTGCTACACAGCACAACCCGTGACGTCAGGTAAAGGCCGAGAATAGGGGTGAACCGAGAATACGGGGCACCTAATGGCAATTACTATTGTGTGTAAGATAGTTTGACTTAAACTTCAAAAAAGGCCACGGGAAAGACTTGCTGCATTTTCGCGAAAATGTTGTCATTCTAGTTGTTTCTTCTCTTGCGATTTTTCCTTTCTTTTCCCTTCGCCCACATCCTGCATTTTTTCAAAAATGTTGCCTTTCTAGTTTATAATGTGTAATATACTGAGTTATTTTGTAGATGACATTCCTTGGTAATGAAATTCTCTGCAAGCTGACCAACCATCCAGTGAATGTCGTTAATTTTCCAGTGCAATATACTATCAGCTTCGGTTGTAGCCTGGATACCAGACCTCAGCCTGATCTCAAAAATATCCTTCGATGAGATTGGGCTGGGGTCTGGTATCCAGGCTACCTCCGTTGGGACTACTGTCCTTGAATTCCACCCCCAGTTACATACAAAAATGTATGAAATCAATTCAAATCTTTCCCATTTTTGTTATTTGTCTAAGTTGTCTTTGATTTACCCTTTGGTAGCGAGTGGCCCAGTTAAGGCAACTGTAAATTCTGAAAGAAGTGTTAAAGCACTTATTAAGTTTTATAGCAGTGAGGAAATCAAGATTTTTAGGGGTCTGACACTGAGATGTGATCATGAGAATTCCCCGCAAAGACAGCGAGAAAATGTGAAATTGTCAAAATCTAAGTGTAATCCAACTTCTGCCAAAAGATGAAATATTTCCACAAATTTAATTTCAAATTATATGACTTTGGGAGAAAATGAAGCGTTCTTGTAGGCAGAAGAGAGAACAAAATTGATATAGTGATTAGAATTAAAATAAGTTAAATAGTGATTAGAATTCAAATAATCATTTTATTACCACAAACATTTCCCCCTTTACAGTATCCCCTTTTTCATGGTCAAACATAATTAGATTGCCTTCGTTTTTATTAAACTTTGTGGTGATATAGTACTCATCAAGTAGAGAACCTCCTTGGATTAATCTTGATACTGGAGGTATTTTTGCTTGTCAAGCCTTCAATCTCTGTCCCTCCCTAATGATGTTAAGGTGAGATTAATCAGACTGGTGAAAAGTACACAAGGTCACTCCCCTATCTTGGTTGGTGTCCAGATTGGGTCTTAGCCAAGCATTTGGTCTTTCTCAAACTTTTCACACTGTTCTTAATTCGAGCCTACGTTTTACAATTCTACTAATGATCTCATGAAAGTGCCGAGTGGCAAGATTTAATGCGGTAAAATGTATGTTTTCCTTTTGATGATCCTGTGTACAACACTGACAATTTATGATATTGCTAGTTGCTAATTCAGAACAAGGTGTTCCATCCCAAATGATCTAGTGAAAAAATGCCAAGTGACGATCAATTCAATGCGGTGAAATAGACCATTCTCTTTGATGATGCTGTGTAGAAGACTGGAAATTTATAATTGCCAGTTGCTAATTCAGAACAAGATGTTCCATCCCTGATCCCTGGTTCTCAAATTAGAGCCGGCTAACTTGTACCAGACGACTGCCCTTGAAGAACACGCACTGTAAATGAAGAAATGTTTGCGCTTTTATATTCGCGGTTTTTGCTGTGACTAGTTCACCGCGAACTTTAAACCACTGAGCAAACACTTTTTCCATTATAGTATTAGACTGCAGTCTATGGCGCTACCGCAAACTTAAAAACCACCGTGAAAACTGCATTTTCTTGCTACTGCGAAAGTAAATCCCTGCGAACTTAAATGCATTTACAGTATCCCCCCACTTCCTGGCTGTAGTTTATGTGCCCAACTCCCATAACATTTCCGACCTTGACGCTTGTGTAGAACCGTTCTTATCTGGGCCAGACTGGCTTTCCACAGCACTGTCAGAGGGTCTGCATGGAGAGATCTAGGCAATGCTCAACAATGCTCAACAGCAAATTATAGTATGTCTTGGCAACAATTGAAAACAAGGTAAATCGACTTGTGATATAATTTGAAACTTTATAACCGTACACAAAAATAAAGCGCTTGCCAACAAGCTTTCGATCAGTCCTCTGATCCTTTTCAAGTTGTTTTTCAAAGTCAATGTCACACATCCAGACCAGAAGTGTGATGTCAGCAAATGGTCAAAGGTGCTTGCAAGTTGGTATCGGCCCCCGTCTCGGTTGAGGGAGGGTAACTAGGGGACAGAATACTCTAAGCTTGTTGGTAAACGCTTTATTGTTGTGTGAGGTTATAAAGTTTAGAAATTATCATAATGTTGATTACCGTCACAGAGGAACTTACATTCGAGTAAATTGACTTATTATTGCAAAAGGTTTGGGAATACATTTCGTTGGATTAATCCATTGTATTCCATAGCAAACCTAGTCAATGAATGCCAATGCATTTGTTCTGTTGTGACTTTTTGTGCTCCGTGCTATTCATCTTGACGGTGTAAAATGACTACCAGTAGTCAACAACAACAAATAACGACGTCAGTACTTAGAATTTAAAGTGACCTATATACACGAATGATGTCCTGCATTGTAACAAAGCTTAACATAGTGTCGATTTTGGGGGGTACGTGTCAGCTACAATCAACAATGACTTAGAATACAAATGTAGCTTGCTTCACATCCAAGAGAAAGTCATGCAGACCTTCCTGTCAGTAGGTCTGAGTTTAACTACACGACTGGGTAAGCATTGCGCCTAATGACCACTCAACGTGCCAACTCTTTCCTATGCTATACTGTATCCAGTCAGGACTGTCAGGTGACTGTTGTAACTTCTCTTTGAAACTTTGACTATCTCCTGTGTCAACAGTGACTCTTGATAGATGACAAAATTAGAATATATCAAAGTCGTTGCCTTGGAAGAAAGCCAAGTCTGTCCAGCCAAGGACAAGCTGATTCCAACTTTCGGAGTACAACTTTCCAGTCTGACATCCAAAAGGTGGCAATGTGGTTGTGTGGTTTAAGTCTTGACTTAATAGCTTGGAGAATATAATAGTTCTGAGTCTGAATCACTGACAGGCCCTAATGTCATGCCCTCGTTTAAAGATTAGAATATACTGTTTCTTTCGACATAATCTTTTTTCTGAAAAAGGCTGAAAGGTAAAGATGGAATAGACCATTCATTTACTGCAACAAGTGGCAATGATTTAATGCAACAACTTAAAAGAGCAAGGGGCCAGTCACTGGCCTTAACAATTAGGCAGGTAGGAGGGGGTGTGTCTGATAAAGGACAAAAGTATAAGGTAAAGGACTTATCCTTCATCTAGTAGAAACAAGCAACCATGAAGTTCAACTCTTACTGGAAGTCTTAAAATATCTGTGCAAAGTCTCTGAAAAATCATCACATTGCAAACTGCTGGTAATGCAATCTGTGTGCCTAGTACTGACTTTAAACGTGGCAAAGACATTCTTCCCACACTGCCCTGAAATTAACTCCCCTACGACTTAAATAAGAGAATTTACGGTACTTTCAGTCACAGGTAATGAAACGTCCTTGCCACTTGGTTCTGTACATAATCAGTTCCAGGGACATTCCTCCAGACCTCAGACTCAGCAGGGCACCCTCAAGAGCAAGTGGCAACTGCCAAACTGTATCTTTTTACTTGTGGTCAACCGATTTACTGCACTGGGTTGACTCTTGGCATGGCAAGTCACCTGGCAGGGCGCACAGGAAGAAGGCTTTTAAAGGGGTGGATCCTACACCATCCCTGTGGTTGGGGATGTAGTGAATGGAGAGTGGGTAAACCCTTTGTTAGCCTTATAACCTTGTCAGTTACGGATTTACTTCAGTGAGTTGACTTCTGGCATGGCAAGTCACCAGGCATGGCAGGGCACACATGTACAGAAGGCTTGTAAGGGGGTGGATCCTATTCCATCCCTGTGGTTGGGGATGAAGTGAATAGAGAGTGGGTAAACCCCTTTGTTAGCCTTATAACCTTGGCAGTTAGGTCAGGAGAAGAATCATGGCATTCACGCCTCCATGTTTTTTTCGTGACATTAAGTCGGATGTCTGCTCTAAATCAGACTCTGCCCACTCACATTTGTACACAAACGTTTATCAAAATGAGATGTACTTGAGTTATGGTTGTGGCAAATGACCCCAACTGTGGCTCACTGACTTTCATGTAAGTTTGGGTTCAAGTAATGGTTTCCTTGGACGCTTTAGTGACACAAGTACATTGTAGTTCCATAGTGCATACAACATTGTTTATTAACTTGGTTAGCTTCTGGGCCCCCTCATGGCTTTCCTAGGTACTGCAGCAGAACGTTTGGTTTTTATCTCATGTTCTGGATGAGCTATGGTGATGTTTTTGGGTGTTAGGTAGCTTTTGAAACAGGATAAGTCAATAAGGGATGAACAAATTTTCTTCATTTAAATGATGTTTTTCTATACATGTAAGTATAAATGTGGTGGGTTCTTTAACATGCTTGTGGTGTGGCTATCCTCAAACACAGGACTGCCATTCAATTTTTCTATCTGAGGGATGTCCCTGACCAAAGCTATGTACTCATTTTAACCCGAGTGAAGTGAGGAAATTTTTGTGAAGTGCCTTGCACAAGGGCCCTATCATAGCATACAAGGGGAATCAAACTCAGGACCACTGGGCATTCAGCCAAATACCCCACCATTGTCCTATACAACTCCATAACAAGTTGAAAATCTTGGGGAAGTCAAGGTCAGTCTGGACTCTGTAACACCTTTCTCACACTCACAACAGACTTTCAACCAAGTCAAATCCAAGGCTCTAACCTTGGCACAGAAGTTGATCCTAGGGTCACATTGTTGAGGAAACCCCTGAGCCTTGTACTACTGACACACCTCTGTGTCTGTCTGGCCTCTAGGGGGTCAGTTATCTACGACAAAAGGACGTTATCTGGAGAGTGTAGAATTGTACTTCCAGTTGGAATTATTGAAAGCTCTTGTTCTCTGTGTGTATCATATTAAGTACAATACATATCGCAGTTTTGGGCCGGTTGATACAAATACAGAAGTTCAAATGACTTCAGGGCATCTCTAAACCACTCCTGACGTCAGGTTTCCTGAAGGTTCAAGGTCAAATGGCAGAATTTAGTCCAAGTTCTGATGGAAACCCATGGAGGCTGGTCAAAGATATGAATGGTGAGTGCAGAGCATAAAAACATAGTTAAGGCCATGTGTATGTTTTATTACAAAACTAGCAACTTGCCACATGTTCATTAGTGTGAGTTGTTCTGATTGATTTGACTTTGGCTCTGGGGCATGACTTGGCTCTCCTGAAAGAAGTGTTGTGTCTTCTCTAATGCGCTCAAGGTGTGGCTTTCCTTAAACATGGGATTAACAGCTTACAACATTACCTATCTGAAGGACTGTACCTCCAAGTGATAGCATAACCTTGTAACCTTGAAATGTGGACTGTTATGTACTGCAAATTCATTTAGTATTACGTTAGTGAGTTTGAGGGGACTTCATTTTGTAGTATAACAGGAGGTGTAGTGGGCTCACATATTGCATTCATGACAGAAAGATCAGTACTTTGTTGTGGTGTGATGATTTTGCTAAGAGGTGATCAACACAAAAGCAGCGACCATATTATAATTGCGTATATTTTAAGATCTACAGTACAGTGTACTGTGCCTTCTTCTGTCCATTGAAATAGTTCTGTTGGTAGTTTACCCTTATGTTGTTCTCTAAATTAATTTTCTGATGCCTAGTTTGAAAGCATCTTTCAGAAACGTTGTCTTGAACCTTAACTACAAAATGTAGCTGCTAAGAAAACGGAATAATCTTGGAATAATACCCAAGAGGCCAAGTCTAATCTCATGGGCCAAATCGCAATCTTCCAGACATGTTTGTTTTCCTTTATCATTTACAGAATTCCATGGTTAGTCTGTAATTAGTAAACATTTCTTGGTAAAAGCATTCCGAGAGCCCTGGTATGGTCATGATGGTGATCTCCCGGCAGATAAGACACCTGTTCTTTAAAGATAAAGACTTATGATCTTGCCTTGCTTCAGGTCAATAACATTTAATGCTACTTCAAAGACTTACCTTGTTCATTTGCCAGCATCATTATTCTTCTTGCCTGAGTATCATCCTCCGTAGAACCGCTGCTCACACTTTCGCTGCTCCGTG
>NC_049986.1:8306293-8308860 GCF_000003815.2 Branchiostoma floridae
TCCAAATGTAGTAGACAATTTTTAATTCCTTTATATGAGTGGGGGACAAACTTTCATGCACAGGGGAGAAGGATTTTTTTCTGTGTTTTCGCAATTTGAATAATACTGTTATACAGTAGTGAACTATTGGAAATGCATATTTGCAGTGTCGTGAATTTGGTGTGGAATAACAGCGTGAATATAGACCGTTGCTCAAGTCCATAACCAAAGCTAGGTAGGTACTCATGTCCACCTGAGTGAAGTGAGGAAAGTCGTGTTAAGTGCCTTTCCTAAGGGCATAAGATCAGTGGCATGTCAACGGATTCAAACCCAGGACATCAGAGTTATGGCCAAACAAGCTGCCATTACACCACACAACCCCCTTCAAATGTATGTAGCTTACTACTAAGTTTTCTTGACACAAAGATTTGCTTGTAATATTTTGTTGTACCAGTTTATGGACATAGTGTTACATGTATAAACAAAATTAGACAACTTCACAATATCTGTCTAAGTACACCACTGATTAGCAATGCTTTGCCTTGGTTCTATGAACTCCAAACTGACCGCCTACAACTAACCACCCCTGTGGGTCTGAGAGAATGTTCTCTCTCAAGTCAAGAACTTCAATCATGTTAGTGGAGAAAAAAAAGTAGCAAACCAGTCATGCTGATATTTGTGGTAAGTCGCCTCCATGGATACTGTCTAGTGAGTACTATTTTGTAAATTGGGGGGGAATTAATCTTAATTTTAAGTAAATCAAATAGGAAGTAAGATTTCATGCACTTGTAGTTGACAAAATAGTATTTGTCGTACATGATCATGTAAGATTATATGGCAAAGTCTAACGCTAGTAAACCTTAATCTGTGGGTTAACCTAGATTCATTGTAAAAAAAAACTGGGTATAAAGAGATTTCAGGTCAACAATGTAGGTTTCAAATGTCAACATTTTCAAAATATTGCAATATGAAACTATCATCCCCAAATACCCTATTTTTATGTACAACGGATATAGGTTACCCTATGGACAAAGGTGAACTAACGTTATAGCCATGCTGATACTTGTGGCCAAGGCTACAGTCCAAAATCTAGACTACTCACAGCCTGGATACCAGACCGCAGCCCAAAATCAAAAATATCTATTGCACACGATAGTCATAAATCTTGTGAGAATTAATTTTAGGTGCACATCCTTGTTGTAATGTTTTCTTGTCTAATGATGTTTGTAAATATTGTACCACCTTCTTTTTGAACAAAGAATTATAGTACGTATGTAGCATACATTCATTTATACAATGATGATGCATACATTACGTTTGCTAGAGTGTTAAAACGCTTAAAATTTATGTGGTTTTCTCTTGATGTAATGTAGTATCATAGAAAACATTGCTATCATACCAGTGCCACAATATTTGCGGAAGCGGTGTGTGGTCTGGGCCTAGTTTGAAAGACACACACCCACACCCAGGGATGATAGAAATGAACAACTGTGGCTGTTACTTCCTATTGTGAACAACAACATCCCTATACCCAGGGTGTAGGAAGTACTAATTAGCCAATCCAGCTGTGATAACGAGCAGTATTGTTTTACTTGGGGCTTCCTGGATAGGGGGGATGTTTGTCCAAAAATCTTATCATCCTGTTGATCAATCAGATCTCTGAGGGAGAGATGTCTAAAAGCTGACAAGTTGTAAATATTTTGTAATGAAGAACAGATGAAAAATGGATAAACTCTTCCTCAATAGGAAAGGATGTGTCTGATAAGATGGTGCTTTATTGAGACGAATGGTTAAGAAGCTTAGCATGGATGAAGCAACATAAGCTTTGCATTTAGAGAAGAAGTTGTTTCCCTCCTACAATTATAATGTCTTCTAGGAAAGTGCAACATACAGATTGATAGTCTTGATGCATATTTCAATGTAATGCCTGAGGGGGATGGTTGTACAGTATGTCAGGTGAGAATATGCTGGATCAACATTTTCTATCATTTATGAAAATATTTTGGACAGTTAAGATATCAGACTGTTACATATATGTGATCATGTCTTTTGAATTGATTTAAGTTAGCAGGGAATTGATTTTGTGTCATCATTTTCAGTTTGTGGTTGGAAGAACCACTGTAATAGAATGGAAGAGAGAGCTCATTTTTTCGCAGTTTGATAGGTTTGGGGCAGGAGTGTACCCTGGTGGCCATCCGGGATCGGCAGCTAGGACCTACCCTTTGGCTTAAACTCCCCCGGAGTGCTAATGTGAGATTGTCGGGCTGACTGCCTTGGCTCCCCGAACAAAACTTGCTAGCAAACCTCGTTAGCTACCCGGTCCTGTCTGGCTCCCAGGGTAGCAGGAGTGTAACAGTGGCTAACTGATCATGCCAAGCGGCATTGAGCCTTTTTGGCGGAATCGGTTGCATGCTAGGTTTGTGGTCTGGCGACCTGGGATCGGTGCGGGTTCGAATCCCTGGAGTAAGGATATTGTTTCTTTCTGTTTCTTCTCCTTTCCTACAGGAGTGCAGGAGGTCCCTACAATAACTACGAACATAAAATGACAGCAATTATTACAAGATGTACTGTAGTCTACATCTGATATG
>NC_049986.1:8309068-8311284 GCF_000003815.2 Branchiostoma floridae
TGCTGCTGCTCCAGCTGAGCTGGCTCACCACTTCACAGGCACGACCAGAACAGGACACCGCATTCACAGACGGTAAGGACAGCTCTTCTTCTTAAGCTATGCTAGGGAGTTTTTTGCGCTCAAATTTGAAATATTCTAGAACTAAGAAATCTCAGATTTACTACCACTTTTTGACACTTTTGTGTCATTATTCCACGTTTGCAACGTAAATGATTAGCCTACCAAGCATTCTGCTCTAGGCTCGCTGTAACCTGTTGACCTCTCTAGTTAGACCCTCCTGCTCTTCTTCTTTTAACACACAGCTCGTAGACAAATCTTTAGGCTGAATAAAGAGACTCTTTTTCACAACCAAAGATTTATGTCGAAGGAAACAGACGGTCACCAAAACGTCAATGAAAATAAAGCTGTGGTTGTGAAAAAAGAGTCCCTTTATTCAGTGACATACAAACGTGATACAAATCTGGTGAAACAGAAATCTGTTAGCTGTTAACACTTGTTAACTATTCATTAATTTTCCATTTTCAGTTCATCAGGTACATTACTCTAAAGGAGCTACCAAAGTAAGAAATCAAAAGAAAAGGATACATTTTGGCTTTTCTGTTAGGGATTTCCATGTTTCTTACCTTTTCTTATTTATAAGTACTCAATGCTCAAAGCCATTTGTAGAACCATTCTCGCAGAAAATTATAGTATTTTCATTGTACGTTGTAATTTACAAAATGTGTTGTAGAGCTGAGAAAATTGCAAGAGACCAATTTACAAATTTTAAAGTGAAATGTCCTTTAAAGCATTTTGTTTCACATTGACTCCATGATTGAGTTATTCCAGATTTGAAATGAAATAGGAGAAAAGCAAAGTAGTTTGACAGTAACCTTGTTATATTTCTATTTCATTTGAAAGCTTTCCCACCCACACATAGACGTAAACAGTGGGATATAACTTACTGCGTTAAGGTGCAACATTTCATAATATTTTATAACGCTCAATCTGCAAGGACTTTCAGACTGAGGGATAGCATGTCAAAATACACACTTGAGCGGTTTCTCCATAAACTCTCGGGTTTCTGATCTTCAGACAGATAGGAGGGATTTCACCACAACATGGCAGCCGGCCAGGTCATTTTCATGTAGACCAGTGGGAAATTAAAACTCATGGCTTCAAGCAAGGTCGTGTCAGTCCTCATCGAAAACCTATCAGGTGGTCGTCTCCAAACTGGCCCAGACAGGAATGGGTCACCTGGATGTTTAACTTTGCGCCAGGTGGGAGTCTTAAGGGGTTAGACCACCGACATTGAAGTCTGGGGCTATCTCAGCCCTTAATGGTAGTCCTAACCATCCCTCTAGGGTTAAGGGGATGTCTTCAGGAGCTGATATCTTTTACTTTTATTTCCATTGCCAAGAATGTTTACCGGTATGTTTCCGAGTGCATATGTCTGTGCATGTAAGTGTATAAATATGATGAGAATGCAGGGATGGATTGTCATGTAGGTAGGTATTGATACCTCAAAATGATTAGATTTTGTGCCGCCTAGCAACTTGTTAAGGTATTGCAGTGGAACTTCCTGTTTGGATATCTCGGGTTTGCTGTGGTAATGATTTTCAACTTGTTGATAGTGTAGGCTATGCAAATCAAGTACTAGTTTGCATACATATCATTATGTCAGCCCTCCCCAAAGTTACTATCCTGTTACAAAGTCTTTTTCAATGTCTGCAATTGAAACACCCTCTGCACTTCCAAGGATAGCTGCTAGAGGGCCAAACTTTTTTACTTTTTCAAGAGCTACCTACCAACCAAAAATCATGACTCTAGCTTGTCCAAAACCAAAAGTCCCACTGCATTACCATAGATAGTCACTAGGAGGTCCAAAATCTAATCATTTATAGGTCCCAACAAGACCTACCCACATATCAAATATGAAACAATCCATCCAGGCCTTGTCGGATAATCGTGGTCACAGACACACACACAAACTCTGCCGAGAACTTAACCTTCTTGATAAAGCCTTTAAAGGTAATCAAATGGTTTCCTGTTCAAAGACTGTATTACGTACTGTATAACAAACCAATACTGGGTGCTGCGAGTGTATTCTTACTACAAGGACAATGTACTAGTACAACATGCAGATATTTTGGCATTTCTCCCTCCATGCTATAACCCATTCTTGCCTGACTGCCGTTCCCATGGTCGAGTTAAACCTACAGATTATCTCATAACAG
>NC_049986.1:8311424-8313646 GCF_000003815.2 Branchiostoma floridae
CACAGCGGGGAAAGTGGAAGTTGGTACAAGAACACCGGCCGGCCAACTTCTACAACTTATTGTTGGCAGTCAACTTGTGCAGTTTGGCTAGTGCCATTTGGTTTGAAGCCAGCTGTCAAGCTGAATCAAGAGATACAAACACTTTACACAGGACCCTTTGGCTCTTCAAGCATTGGGATTGAAAATCAAGAGGACTCTGGCTGTGTTTGGCATATGCATGTACTGAAGAGTAACATGCTTTGTTTTGGCACCATTGTCTTGAACTGTTGTCCCAAGGCAGCACTTCCAGATGGATTTACATCCTAATACACATTTCCTCACTTGGATCCTTCATTCTAACCTTAATCCATCCATCATTCAATCACTCCCTCCCTCCCTCCATCCTTCTATCCATCTATTCCTCCATCCATCCTTCCATCCCTCCTCTATCCATTCCTCCATCCAACTATCCATCCCTCTATCCAATCATCCTTCCCTCCATCCCTCTCTCCCTCCATCCATCCAACCATCCATCCCTCTATCCAACCATGCATCCATCCTTCCATCCCTCCCTCCCTCCATCCATCCCTTCATTCACTCCTCCATCCAACCATCCATCCATCCATCCATCCATCCATCCATCCATCCATCCATCCATATCTACACCCATCCACCCACCCACCCATCCATCCACCCACACACCCACCCATCCATTCACCCACCCATCCATCCACCCATCCACCCACACACACACCCATCCATCCACCCACCCATCCATCCACCCACCCATCCATCCATCCATCCATATCTCCACCCACCCGTCCATCCACCCATCCATCCATTTGTAGTTCAGACAGTCAGTTAGACATCATTAGTTCTGTTGCCTCTTTCCTAATGAATATGTCGCAATGTTTGTTTCTCAAAAATCTAGTAATAGGTCCCTGATCCACTGGCAATTGCCCTCTACCATTACAAGACCCTAAATTTCCAGTGCAGTAAAAATATCATGTTGTCCAACCTGGCACTGCCACTGATGTGATGATAACCTTTCAGCTGAACTCCCAGCCTCTGGACAGCTTCAGCTGTTGGACTTTAACTCAGACCTGTAAGAAGTGTTATCACACTTGTGTCAACATGAAGTATATCTGACCTCAATCACGTTTCTTATGGCTCAATCAATGACACCTTTACTCCAAAACAGCTGGATGAAGAATTAATCATTGACCACAACGGGCCTTGGCCAATGTTGTCTATCTAAAAGATAATGTAGATTTTTAGAAGGAGCTGTAAGAACTGTTATCACACTTGTGCCAACAGGAAGGTCAGCACAGTATATTTGACCTAGATCACCTTTCTTATGGCTCAATCAATGATAGCTTTACTCCAAAACAGCTGGATGGAGAAGTAATCTTTGACCACAACGGGCCTTGGCCAATGTTGTCTATCTAAAGGATTATTGTAGATTTTTGGGAGGGCTGAGCAAAGGGCTAGTGGATTACTAAAAATCGCACTGGTACCAAGAGTAAAAACTACCCGAGAAAACTGCTCGGAAAATCTGGTCTTTTTAGACAGGTGCTCACTATAGATAGGATTCTTATTGCTTGTGTCCATGGGGAAAATTATCTTAAAAGTAATCGCATTGGTCATCAGGTGAGACTCTGTCAATCTATTTTTGTCTGTTCCCCAATATACAGAATGCAGAACTGCCATACATCCTCAGTACCACTATTTCTGTCTGTGGGACAGGGATTGTTCCCATCCCATCCCAGACTTTATAGACAAGTTCCTGCGGTCTGATTGAATAGAGGCCTGCCCAACATCCAGCCAGGGGGACCAGCCCACACAACGGAGTTTGAATCACGCAGACGAAAGTCACTGTATTTTGGAAAATATCAGATTCAGTTCCCAAATCCAGCATTGGAATATTTCACCTTTATCAGAAAGATGCTCAAATTACCTAAGTTACATGGAGTGATGGAGTGAATTTTTTGTCTGATTCCCAACCAGTCCTGGGATGGATGGATTGAGGGACAGGTCCTGGAGACACAGCCCTGCTCACAAGGCACATGCCACAGCCGGTGCTGGCATCTGGCTACAGGTGGTTAAAGCTAGAGGTAGACATGGCATTTCCTGTAGGAAATCTCAAGTGTTGGGCTGGTCTGAGACAGTACAGCCTGCTTAAATCACACTTCAGTCCTGCCTAGACTCTTGTTACATGGCTTGAATACCTGTGAAGAACACCA
>NC_049986.1:8313746-8325493 GCF_000003815.2 Branchiostoma floridae
TAATACTAGACTCCCGGGGATAGTTGTATTGAAAATGTTTACTCTTGATGGGGATTGTACTTTTGTAAGTCATTGGGTGTGAAAAACATCAACAGTTAAGTTGAGAACTTGTTTGCTTGAATCTGCACATGCTGCATTGTTATAAGCAACTGCTAGGGGGCACTACAGTACTGTATGCTGTCATGGACCCAGCAAGAAGAAGAAGGGGGTTGGTCCATGATGAAGTTCACAGACAAGACTACCTGAGTAACTTAGTAACTTACCTCCTCTGTATCTGTACAATAAACCATCTGTAGGTTCTTACATGTGACTGCACTTAAAAGAAACATTGTATTGTCCAACCTATTCTCAATGTACATCATTTAACATTAGTCAAAGTATGCATCTGCATTCTAGTCCTTCCACAGGTCATCTAAGGTGAGAGCTAAACTAGCACATATTTGTGAGGTTACGTACCTTAATGCTGCATATTTCAGGGTATAACCTGGGGTACTCACTCTGGTTTCCTCTGCCCTCAAGCACTACAGTATATACATGCCCCATAATCAAATCCACACACCTCACAGAAACAAGATTATACCAGGTAGAACTACCTAAACAGGGCCTTTGAGGCCACACAAATAGCTCACTGTTGTACATAATGTTTTTGAGACATTTTTTACATCTATGATTGTTTGTTTGTTTGTTTGTTTGTTTGTTTGTTGGAACCATATTCATTCATGAGAAGCTCAAATCGGCCTGCAGGCCACTTTTCATTGAGGTAGTGAGGGAGGTAAGGGTCAGATAGAATATAAGAGAGATACAGATTACATCGAGTCCTAATAAATCTATCAATATATAGCACTGCATATACAAGCGAAAGCTCAGCGGTCATAGTCTCTGACTGTTTGTTTTGGTCAGGGATCATTTCTTTTACTTCAAGAGTCAGATTTGGAGCCATACATGTGTCTGGTGGTAGGTTGTTCCAGACGTCTGTCTAGTAGTTGGCATTTTTATCTAGTTGCATCTCTCATACAAATGTTGCATCCCTCATATAAAATGAAAATACCAAGCCCCATTAGAAAATGCCTAAATCATCCGTACACTATTGGGCTGTTCCTTTCATCTGCTTGGAGCTTGTAAAGGGTATGTTTGACTTCAACGTAACGTATGTAGGGTTTATGACACCTGAAAACATCTAGACTTACATCAGGGCTCGAAATTCATTTTTGGGATTAGGCGAAATTCATTTTTGGGATTAGGTGCACTGGTGCACCCAGCTTAAAAAATTGGGTGCACCAAAATTTTTTTGGGTGCACCACTTAAATTTAAGTAATAACCTAATAATAAAACTTATAATATATAGTTACAGCTTACAAGCTATCAAATCTTTAAATAAGTACCATGACAGACATTTTTATTATCTCTCTAACACTTAGATGTCAAGAATATGATGTATACTAGTATACTTTGATATCTTTACATACATAAACATTAGAAAATATTTGGGTGCACCCTGTGCACCCACAGAAACTAATTGGGTGCACAGCACCAATGTTGGGTGCACCTGGGTGCATATGCACCCAGTATTTCGAGCCCTGTACATCTAACCTGCTTGAGACAGTTATTAGATTGAATAAGACAAGACCACTGACAAAGAAACTATGGTACATCTGAAGGACCATCAATCTCAATTGTTTTCCACTTAACTATAATCCTACCTGTGTCACAGTGAATTACACCTAGGCTTTATATTCGGCCCACAACATTTGGGGGGTTAATCCTTGTTAGTTGAAAATCTTCACTTTATCGCCTACAGACTTCAGGGAGTTTTTATGAGATCAATTGAATAAATCATTTAGCATCAAAATGCAATGTGATACAGCCCAACAGTAACCATAGCAGACTATTTGGAAGTTCATATTCATTTTGTGTCACTTCAGACTACGTGAACTTTTGTGATACTGCATCTAAAAATTTGTTTCAAAGTAACTCCTTGGGTTCATATATACCATACTGAGATTTACTATTTATACACAGGATTCAGTCAACACGTTTATCCTATATCATTCTGGAAGTGACCATGCTACACATAAGTTTAGGTCCTCCTACCTCCATGAAATAGCTAAATTGGACATGTAACCGTTAAATCTTTAGCTAACTTACTTATGTTGTAATTATGAAATTCCTATCACTTACCACTGTGACAGATGAAAAATCAAAACCACAGCCAGTCCAAGACAAAAGATACAAGAACTGAAAGTTCTGCTTCAGTACCAAGGTCAGCCGCCAGGAGGCCTATGATTGACCTTTGTCTTCCAAACACCTACCCACATACCAAAAATCATGACAGTCCATCCAGAGGTTCTAGACTTATGCTGACCATAAAGATCCAGAAAAACAAACACACAGACCAAAAAGCAGACCATTCTACACGGAGGTACAATGTAAATATCAGCATTAGAGTGCAAGGTTATTAAGGCTTCCTGAGTTTATTTCCAGAATGCACGAAGCTATTGTATACAGTCATGTACTTATACTGTATGAAGAATTTCTCTGTTCATAACTACATTGTGCATCTTTCTCTTGACCTATTGAAATTATTGCTAAATTTATGCATTGCATGGACAGCCATAGTAATTGCTTGTCACAACCAGTATCAGACATTACTGATAACTTAATTATCACAAAGACTTATGTCTCCAGCCATCTTAAGAAAATGTGTTGCCCCTTAGTCTGTAGGATTACACTTTGATATGAAAATCTCAGACATTACCTTATCTTACTTCCTACCAGACTATAGATTTGATCCATATGCCGGCTCCATACACTGTAATATGAAACGTGCGAGGCTTGCATTCTTTTATCGTCCTTCTAGGGAGGAATAATTCAACTTTTTTTCTGAAGGAATGTCTGGCCTAAGGCTGGATATGGGCATGCCAAAGTAAAGACTAAATATAAAGAGAAACAGATATCATAGTTAAGATAAAAGATGTGAATCTGAAGAGAGAGGGAGAGAGATACCAGTCTATACATCCAAGAACAGGAAATAAGGCTGGTAAAATGAAATGAAAAAGAAAGGAACAAGAAAGAAAAGAAATGAGAAGAGAGAAGAAAAGACAAACAAAGATAAAAACAAAGATACCTACTACTGAAGCCTTTCAGATAACAAAACATTTTTTTCATTCGATGACTCTAAAGTTTAATGACAGAAGGACTTTACGGAAGTCATAGGATAATCCGTTCTATTTGATTCATATCAAACAACATTTATTGTGCTCTGTTGTATGTGTAATCTCTTTTCACAAGCCAGACCATCATTGCTCATTACAACAGCTATTTCCTGAGAGCAGTTTCCAGACATTTTGCATTAAACACTTCAAAAGGTGCGTACCCCAAACCAGACAGCTTGCAAGGGTTTTTAATCCTAGGTTAATGATGTGAGATATAAGTGGCACATCTAACCATGTACATGAGATGGGGTGGTGGGTACCACACATGAGGTGAATGATGTTGCTGACTGATTGAGGTGTACATGGATTGGACACAATTAGGTCATGTCACGATCTACCCCTGGAGGCCTCACCTGTTTTAGACTTTCTGGTCATGTACTAGAAAAACAAGGTGTTTGGGTCACATCTGATTTTACCATACAATGCAAGGTAAACCTTGTATTCACGGCTTCTTGTGTAGTGTTTCCTTTTTTGTTTGGTCGCCGCAAGCTGGAAACCACATTTTGTCGCAATACACAAGTCTCGTACATTAGGTACAAGCTACGTAAGACCAGACTGTGTCTTGTAACGTTTTATCGACTCACACCGGGATTGACCTCTAGTCCTCTATTCGATAAGTGCGGTGGGGTTTTTGATATGGTCAAGGGGCTTAAACATGGGACCTCTGTCTCAACATTCCATCTGAAAGGACATCCCTAACTGAAGCTATCACTATATGAAGGTACTCAATTTTACCTCGTTGAGTCAGGAAATTGTAATAAATGCTTTTTCTAAGGGCACAATATTGGGATATGCTAATGATTTGAACCCAGAGCTTAAGCTTCTAATTTTTGACAAACATTACCACAAGATCATTTTGCCACTTTGAAGAAATAAGACATATATGGCTTGACAAAATGTTGACTTTATTCCACAACATACTTCTTGAACTTGGGAATTTCTTGGACATATATCTTAAGTTATTTCTTTAAGGGATTTATTTATAGCAATTTACATGGTATCCAAAATGAAGATTGGGGCTTACCTCGATTGAGCTATAATAGAATTTAAGTTTGCAATTATCTGTAGGTGTGTTCTTCATTAAGAAAGAAATGTGAACCAAAGACATTAGAAAAGACACCCCACGAATACAACATTGGAAAAATCCAATGAACTAATTCCCAAAACCTTTTGCAATAACAAGTCAATTAACCATTAACCATTGCCAGCCTCCTAAATTTTCCAGTGTAACTGGTTTTCCTACATACATAGTGTTGATCCTGGTTAAGCATCACCAGGATCCCCCCATGCAAACCCTCTCAGTCTGTGACCACTTAGAACATGGCCACTACCCCTCAGCCAATCAAAGTGAGGTACTTTGAAAAATGTGTGGTACTATGAACGAACAGCTCATTTGCATAAAATAGAACCACACTTTTTTTATTACACCACACTTTTGATCCCCCATGCAGACCCTCTCAGTCTCTGACCACATGATGTGAGTACATGTGTGTACAAGGACAAGTAGATGTTGTTGTCCGCTGTGGGTTAGGAGCAAGGTCTTCCAGATGGCTGTGGTCAGAAGGTCATCGCGATGACCTACTTTATTAGATGAGGTTCATAGACACCCCCATGTTATGCCAACACAACTGTAACCTCTAGTTCAAGTGGGCCAAACACTAAATACACTACACAAATAAAGTCTGTCACAAAACATGAAGTTTGAGACCTCCACCTCAAAATGCCCCAGAAACCTGAAATAAAGCTCTTCAGGTCACCATGAGGCAGTGGACTTGAAAAGAAGGTATAGGATAATAGCTATAGGTTTTCCTTTACACAACCAGTTTTTCTCACCTGCTGACATTTCGATGCCTAACAGACATCTTCCTCGGAGCTTTGAATTGTAATTCTGCTTCTTGTCACTACACGTTGTATTACCTGGTTGTGAAAAGGAAAAAAACCCTATCCTATGACCTACCAACCTGATATTTTCGGAAGAAGAATTTATGTGTGGAGTGGTTGGATCTTTGACGTTCTCTTTTATGTCTTCATGTTCCATCCATTAGGCCATCCCTATCCAAAGTTAGGTACTCATTTTCACCTGTTTGGAGTGAGGAAATATGTACTTTTTGGAAGGGCTAGACACCGGTGCCTGCTAGGGATTCAAACCCAGAACCTTAAAGGCACCCAATGCAATTTTTGAGCATAAAAATTACTAAGTATTTTGGATAAGACAGTCGTTACAATATTTGCTTTACCATACTAGCACATTTGTATCATTATTTCGTACTTCGAGTGTAAGAGAACGCACAAACATGCCACAAATGGATCGCTTTATTCATTGTTCTCCACAAATAATCAGCGGAGGATTTAGTCTGTGTAACACAAACTCCGATGTCCAGGGCTGTAATTGGCCCCTCCCCGCGGGGGCCGGGGGATGTTTGGCGGGCTGCTATAAGCCAGATTTAATCAGGCTACAGAGGATTGAGCCAGTAACAGTTTCACGTCAATGATTTTCAATGATTTCCAAACGCGTGAGGTCACCGAATTGAAGCTGAGTCATGCATTCGCAAATCGAAAATCAATTTGAACAAGTGACGATGTCTCTGGCAGCATTTGGAACTCATCGGTCATGTTTGCGTGCTTTCTGAAAATTTGAAATAATGGCTGCCTCAGCGGCACCGGCATTGCTCCGATTTTTAATTTTGAATGAGGTCTAATCATCCAAAGACATTGCATCTTTGCTCAATGAAGATCGATTTATGATTGGATAGTGTTATTTAAACTTCCTGTGTGCAGAAATGACTTTGAAAAAAATTGAAAATTGAATTTGAAAAAAATGAGTTTCAATTGTATTGGGTGCCTTAAACTAAGATCCTAAGACAACAACCCAAGCCACAATCACTTTGCCATCTGTGGTCTTTTTACTTTGTTGTTTGTATTTTGATGTGAACTTGATGTTTTTACCTTATTCAGTTGTGGACACTCAAAGAGGTCTGTATCTCATAGACTCAGAAGGAGTAACAAGTTCTTTTGAGAAAGCCTACGTTTATGGAACGTCCTGTTTGTGTTGCCAACAGACATGAAGAAAACTGGACAAAATTTCTTTTGTAAAATCTATACGTTTTGTAAAATCTACTGTCGACTAAACTTGATGTTTTCCACTTTCTTCAGGAGTGGACGTTCTAAGAGGCCTGCATCTCATAGACTCTCACAAGACAGCTCCAGAAGGAGTAATAAGAGGTGACTATGGCGTCATCTTACAGAACAAGGCGCGCATCAACACACGGGTCAGCAGAGTCTTCAAACAGGGAATCCCCTCCGACTTTGCCTTCATACTTGTCTTCCAATCTTTCAAGAACTTCACAACTCATCTTTTTTCCATCAAGGACAAGCAGAAGAAGACACGGCTAGCTATAAGAATAGGAGCGAAAGATATCCAGTTTTACTATGCAGATAGGAAAAACTTCCCCGGACGCTACTCGCCGGTGTTTAATTATACAGCGAACGATGGTAGATGGCACTTCATGTCGTTTAAAGTGAGTGACCAGGAGGTCACGATGTATACTTCTTGTGGAGAGAAGAAGGACCAGCGGAATCTGGTGAGAAATCCTTTTGACGAGATCGGAAAAGAAGGAAGGATCACGTTGGGTAGACTGAAGAGTAAAGGCAAAAGGTTTCAGGTAAGATTGTCCTCTTTATATTATGTATGATCTGCAGCTAGGCACATTTTATGATACCTCATCATTGTCACTCCCCACCCCCACCCCCCCAACAAAGATAAAAGCCTCCCTCTTAACATTCCATCCAGGTGTCCATGAAGACATCCTTAACAGAATCTAAGTGTTCATTTTCACTTCATGAGTGGAGTGAGCAAATGATGGTTAAATGCCGCCAAATAGCAAAAACTCAAGTATCTGAATATGATTTTCGAAACGGTCAGACATTTCAGATAACATCTATTACCTTTAATGTCTGTAACACTGATTATCAGAAGAGATCATTGTTGAACTTGAAGAGCATGAGGTTTATATCCTAACTATGAATTTATGATTATTGAAAAAGACCATTTGTTCTGAGTATTGTCCATTCACATGTCTTCACATACTGAATTAGGTCCAGGTTCAGGTTCGGACTGGGATTGATCCTTTGGACCTGAACCAGACCTGGACCTGAATTTTCTGTGCCAGTACCCACCTCTAGTACACAGGGCTTGCAGGTGGTATAATGTCCAGGAACCCTGCTGGCAAAAGGCAGCAATGGCCATGACTTAATTTGCTTCACAAGAGATAAATCAGAATCAGGCAGTGGTTTTCTACCCAAGGTCGATATTCCGATAACGATTCATGTGGATGCAAGGGGTTCATTGACCTTTTGAAGGGTTCATTTACCTGTCCTGTCTATCTATATATAGCTACAGGTGTAACACATCTGTTTGTACTTGGACTTGAAGCAGCTCTTTTAGATAGAAAGTGACCATAATGGTATTCCAGGGCACACCCTTGCTCATTTGAAATATGTTGTAGGTAATTGTTAACAATAACATGGGTATGTTGTAGCTTCCCTCACACACAACACCTTGAGTCAGTGGTTTCACACCCATAGTCTGGTTGGTAGACTCAACAACATCAGCATTACACACATGATCACAGGGCCCTGTTCATCACATCTTATACAGATTACAAAATACATGTACAAGCTGTTCTAGAATTCTTAGTGGCACCAAAATACTGTAAATTGGACTAAAAGATCTCTTACTTCCCTGAAGATGTATTTTGGTCTAGTTTATGGCCAAGCAAAGAAATTCAGGTGATATCCTTCTCATTCTCAAGTTACAGACTGAGGCAAACTAAAGACACCCCCCCCCCTCCCCTTTTGGTTAGATATTCTTTGACCCAGTGAGTGTATTCACTTTGGCTTACTTTTGATACTCAGCAGTCACTTTCTGCTTCCCTCAGAACCAGCTGAAAAACTTAAGCCAAATCACAATTACACGAATCTGTCATTCTAATGCCAAAACTCAACTCCAGTTTTGAGTTACCGTATTCCAAAACTATGATGAAAGAGGTAACGATAAAAAAACAGTATAATTGTAACCAAAAGTATTGTAAATTATTCAATAAGGTACGCATCCCCATTAACGTGTGTGCGCCCATTTTTCGGATGATAGCAGACCTGACAAAAGCAGTTGAAACGTTCTCTGTTCAGCCTTTTTGACTCACCAGAAAGTTGACATGACCACTTGTAGAATTTCTTTCCAGGCAAAAGACATTAAATACATCTTTATCTATAGTTCACCATGTCTCATATCATAACCGTTGATTGAGTGGTAGTATTCCAACCTCCATATGAGGGGAGGTGAGTGCTGCCAATTCCTAGGATTTACTTCCGACTTTTCAGGTTGGAACTACGTATACAATATGCGCACACCAACTTTAGCATCCATCTGAACACCTGCTTGCAACTTGAAAAATTGCATATCCTTTTGGAGAATTCACAGTAGCATCAGTTGCTATGATTGCCTTCTGTATTAGCCTCATAACTCCTACTCTCCAAGCAGAGGTTAGGCTCTGGCTGTTTTTTTAACGTTTTTTTTAGTTGTTTTTATCGGGCTTTCTATTTTGTCATTTTTCTTGAAGTTAGGTTTCTTAACACAGCAAGATAAAATACAAAATAGAAAGCCCGATAAAAACGAGTAAAAAAATCTTTAAAAAAATAGCCGGAGCCTAACCTCTGCTTGGAGAGTACATAAATCCATCCTTTTCTGGCTCTTGTTCGCTCCTTTAATCGCCGACCTGCCAAATACTAAAATAAGTCTTGGCACCTATTATAGAGGGTCCATTGGCTTTAACTATGGTACTCTCATAAAAGGTAAGCAAGAGCCCTGATTGGCTCTGAGTTTCACATCAATCCCATTACGCAGTGCTTCGGAGGAATATTCAATACACGAAACAATTGATGACGTGAAGGCAAAGTGTTTAAATAGAGACGAGACGGGTGCCAGTTTGCTTTCTGGGGTAGCGAAGAGAGGAGCGAACCAGGGCTAGAATAGAGACGGATGCCAGATTGCATTTCAGGGTAGCAAAGAGAGGAGACCAGAGCTAGAATACGCTGGATATGTGGCGTGTAATGGCTGACTTTGTTTGCTTCCTTTGCAGGGTGCAATATGTCAGTTTGAGATGTACTACGACCCTGCCGTGGCTGCTCAGTACTGCGACTACATCCGCCAGCGCTGCCTCAATTCCATATTGGACTTGGACAGCGTTCTCTCGCTACACGAAGGTAGAGTGCACAACATGAACATGCACGGGGGCTCCCCTACGGAGGTCCCCGACACTGTCGCCGCAGCTACTCCTACTGTACTGCCTCTATCGCCCTTTCATCGCGTGAAAATCATGCCCACTACCACCACGCAGGAGTCTCCGTGGTATCCCATATTTACAGGTCAACCTGAAGAAGACATGGAGCCCACATCTGTTTCTACCACCACCACCACCCTCCCCACTCCTGGAAACCCGACACCGCCATCATCCACCGCTCATACTGGTCATGCCGCCTTGACCTTGTCACCATCTTCTTCCCACAAAGTAACCTCGGCTGGCGGGGCGAGCTTGCCAGCCGCTGTCACTCATTCTCCAGCATCTCTGCCACCCTCTCTGCCTTCTGCATATCCCATCTCACCCCCAGGGGAAGCCGACAGGAGCCCCACAGTGGAGCCTCCAATGGGAGCCACCATTCCATCAGCGGTCGGCAGCCTGGACCCCAGGCCTGCCTCAGGGGGGCAGACCAGCACTGGGGAAGGTCTGGTTATATCCACCTCTTTCCTCCTCATTTGCATGCATCATTAGCTATGCCAGCCTGTGTCATCTGCATTCCCTCCTCCACCAGCATGCAACTCTCTAACCACCATATCCTCATTTCTACTACCCAGTTCCTCTTTGCCTGTATCCTATAAAACTTGTAGCCTGGATTTGTAATGTATTAAATTCCCAAGGTGACTGGAGAGGGATTGGCAGCACATGATAGTTTCTCCCTGGCAGATTGTTTGAATAGCTGAGCTGGCCAGCATCAAGTGCTGATTATCCTCAATCCACTGCATGATTTTTGACAGCACCAGGTAGAGAGCTGCAGTAGCTCTACAACATAACTAACAAGATCCAGAAGGGAGCCTGTGAGTGCAATGTGTGTTTCTTCCACTGCCGATGACTGCAAAAAGGCTTGTCTGCAAGCAGTGCTTCTCTCCCCAGCCCACAGTCTGTATGACTGCTGCATCGTCCGTCCATGTGGCACATCCGGACTTTGGCCTTAGTCCTTCAATGGGAAATCTTATCCCTCTGTTTCAAGGTAGAGGCAGATCACAAACCTGGTGTACTTCTTGGCAAGGACCGCTATAATGGTGACTGGTTTGATTTCCGCTACACAGGCAGCTCCGGTTCTCCGGACCACCAGGAACCTAAGCCCAGTACCGAACCACCGGTCATTTTCTATGTGGAGGACTCTGAAGGAGAGACGTTATTCTACATCGTAAAAGGAGAGAAAGGTGACAAGGGACGCGCGGTGAGTTTATCACGTTTTTACCGTCACTGTCTGTTGTTGAGTCTATTCTGCATGTCCCGTTGTGTGTTATTTGAATCACCCATAGGCTCACTGCTGGTGGAAAATGTGACCTTTTGTCTCTCTCTGTGTCTTCAATCAGGCCAAAAGGATTTTGTGTCTGTGATTGTGAAAGTACACCAAGAGGCCATCTTGTACATTGGAAAAGTAGGGAAAAAATTGTATGAAATCGAATGTGTTTTGTTTGATAGACAATACTTTATAAGA
Organism: Branchiostoma floridae; assembly: GCF_000003815.2. NCBI lineage: Eukaryota > Metazoa > Chordata > Leptocardii > Amphioxiformes > Branchiostomatidae > Branchiostoma > Branchiostoma floridae. The sequence continues at coordinate 8,324,759 of NC_049986.1, forward strand.
CTGCGAAAGGATCTACTATCTATTATGAATTACACTACAGGAAGGCTTTGCCTTTATGTAATTCCACATAGGGAACTTCTAAAGACTGTGCTTGTGATCTGGACTTTCTCTATTGCTTATCTAAGTGCTGACCAGAAACCCTGGATTAATCGCACCATGCTGTTGTAGTGGACCATAGGAACTGTTAATTACGGGGAGACAACCTATTGGAATTCCTAGGTTCAAGCAACCCTGCCGAGTTGAATGCAGAAAACAGTCCATTAATTCCCTTTATTTACAACATGGTGTTTCAATTAAAGAGCAGTAGATGCGCTTGAAAGACCTTAAACTTTTGAAGGTTTCTCTTTTTGGTTGCGTACATGGCTGGCCCATGATGAGTTAATTAATTTAGACCTCTGCATTCCATCTTAGGGCTGCAGGAAGATTTTGGGGACACCTATCTAAACTTAGAACACATTGCAAGTGCATGAACGATGCACAAGATTATATACCAGATTAGACATAGGTCACATACCACCCCAAACCATGCGTCCCACCCATAGACTGCTTCAGAAGATTTTTAAAAAATTCATGTTCTTCTAAGGTGTATCTCAGTGGCCTTTGGAATGCGGAAGTAGAAATGGTTAAAGTTAGTCCAAATCTATTGTTATCGTGCTTAGTAGATATTGTTTCTCACAACTATATGATGCTTGATAGGAAACTGTGACACGTGGCCTCCTAGTTGAATCCTCATTA
>NC_049986.1:8325593-8355048 GCF_000003815.2 Branchiostoma floridae
GTATCATTCAGACCAGATGTACCCCAGGGAGACCCAGTCCTGTGGCTAGCTATTGTTTACCTGAAATAAAGTGGGGAGAAACAAGTTCAAGTAGCATGAACGATGCACTGGAGGCCAAAATGTGGCACTTGGGATGTGCAAGAGTCAAGTATAATCCTAACTGTGGGATTGGTGTATATCCAGACATGGTGTCAGCCCAGCAGGTCGCAGTTGGGGCGACAAGGCCCTTCGACAGGGGGAAGAATTTACCAGGAGGGGTGAAAGTTTACTGGACTAGCCCAAGTTGTTGGGACAGTCTGCCATGTTGATTGACAGGGAATGGGGAGAGGAGGAGGGGGAGATGAAAGAAGGCAGTCCAGATAAACACAGTTCACTGACAAGTTGATTCTTTAGGGGAAAGTCTACTCTCATAACAGTCTCAATATTTGTTTGTTTTGTGCTTCTGTTGTTTTTGGAACATGATTTACTGCCATTTTGTTATGACTGATTCCCTAGTATTGTTGAAAGGCTAACTAGAGAATGGCATGAAGGATAGAAGAAAGTTTTTTACCAGTATACATACATGTAGTTACTTGAAGGAAGGCAATGTGTTGCTGTATACCTACTCCAAATAAAGTATTATGCAACACCAATTCAGTGCAAGTCAAACTTCAAAAGAAATCTCTGGAACTGAAACGTAAAATGGAAAAATCAAATTAAGTACGCACCCTAAGTCTTGAACAAATTTTTCACCAGACAATGAAAATTTACGGTGTTTTCTCCTCTTTTATTTGCCCATGGGTAATTTTGCGTAAATCAAGGACTACCTTACACTGTGCTTTTCTGAAATACATCTGTCTCTGTTCTACCGCATTCCTGGCTCTTGTTCGAGGTCCTCTTACCATTTATCTTACCTCTAATAAACTTTAACCCACACTTTGGCAACAACTGAAAACAAATTTACCTTTGGATTTTGAAAACCTTTAAAATGTGTACTTCAATGGAGAAAATGCAGTAATACCACCTTTTAGTCAGCCAAAGCTTATAGTTTTTAAAGTGGCCTGTCCCAATGGGTACTAGTATCTTTTAGTTCTCCATCATTAAGGGGCCTAAATGGCACATCCACAGGAGACCTTATATAATGTTGATCCAATTACAGAAGCATGCCACCATGACAAAAGCTACATGTGCTTTTGTTCTGGCTCCAGTCAAAAATCACCAGGCTTTCAGGAAAGGAGTTTTATGGCTTAACCCCTCCCCCTCTAATCTAAGGCCTACACATCTTTGCAATATGGAGACTGGTCATTATGGTGCATTGCTGCTTTTTCTGCCTTCTAAAAGAGGAATTTTATGGTCGTACAAAGGCTAGCCTGGATACCAGACCCCAGCCCGATCTCAAATATCTTCTGATTCTTCGATACAGGATAGATGTTTTTGAGATCGGGCTGGGGTCTGGTATCCAGGCTATACAAAGGAATGTCCCCCAATATCCCCCATGATGGCTCTGAAGTTCTTGTACGGTTCCGAAACAGTTGTCCCCAGTACTAGCCTGCATTTCCAGACCCCCAGCTCGATCTCAATATCTATCAGGGTCTAATTCAGTTTGCCTGTGTAGGCTCTGGAAACAGTCTGGCATCCAGGCATTGTACGAGTGTAAAACCAATTTGTAGGCTCTCAATATCGGGATTCAGAGTCAGTCTAAAGATCAAATAGCATGGCAGTCTTTGCACAAAAAAAGGCAGAATGGGAAAAATCTGTGATAGTCAAGAAATGAGACATACAAAAATGTATAAACGATGGGGTAAAGGGGAAATCATTTCTTCTAATCAGAGTTAAATCAGGCTATTAAAGGTGATCCTTTGTGATCCTATAGTTGACTTTTAGTAAATCAGAAACTTAAACCCAATAGAATCTTTCTTCAGACAAGAGAACAACTGCAATCCAAGTGCAACTTGTGTCTTGCAATACCTCTTGATGGTTTTAGACAGTGTGAAGCAGTCTGGATATCACTGTCCAGTACAGAAGCCAGTTAATTGTGCAACGGATTACTCATTTACTGCACTTCTGTTCATTGCACGGAATCTCAAAATCCTTCAGTGCGGTCCAGCTGGATAACTTTGCATTATTGCACCACCCGGATAATTGCACGTATTAACACTGGCAAATGGGGTGTGCAATAAACTTCATTGTCATTTAACTGCTTTTACTGTACTGGTGGATATCATTGACAAGACCAAGAACTGTGTGTAAAGTGGGCCTACATATTATCAAAACTCCATCTGTCCCAGTCTATCAGTAGGCCCCTACCCTTTTGTTGTGATTAGTTTTCCCTGCTGCCCCGCCCACTTTCACACTTTCTAGAATGGGGGTGGTGGGTAGCACGTATGTTCAAAATGCACTAATCCTAGGGGTCCATTGTCTGCACGTTATCACAAGACAAGTCAATGAAGTGAATGTAAGGTGAACACAAAAAGTATTCCTGCAATACACACTCCACAATACACATCCCAGATGGCTGAGTGATGACCCAAAAGCATGTGGACTTGTCATGTTGTTGCCTTTGAAAATACCTGGTATTTGATATTAGTGACACCCTGGTGCTCAGCTGCAGAAGTTGTTGTAGTAAATCATTGTCAATGTGTATTTTACTGTTTTGACAGGTTGTGTCCAAAATAAGTGGTGACACATGTTATACATGAATTATAATTTGATAGGTTACACTGTTTGTGTGGGGGGCCATTCAAATGACAGGATTTGTTACTCTCCAAGCAGAGGTCGAATCGCGCAGATATAGTAGTAGTCAAAAAAATTACACGAGCGCTCGTGTAATTTTTTCGACTACTACTATATCTGCGCGATTTGACCTCTGCTTGGAGAGTAAGGATTTGTATTTCAAACTCAAAATTATTAACAAATGTTTTGTTTTGTCTGTTGATGGTGCCTGCTATGGAAAAGACACTTGAATACGTTACTAACAAAGTAGTAATAGAACACAGGTCCGATCTTTGAACATTGGATACATGTTGATGAAAACATGCAATGCCCCCAGAAGTTGGATTCAGATCAGTGACAGTTGATCACACCAGTAACACTAACAGATGATCAAGCCAACACTGCTGAAAGTGACTGTTATGTCCGTCTGTAGTACCCTTGCCCAGTCGCTAGAAAGTGGTTTCCAACTGGGATGCCCAGTTTTCATTACTATACAGTATAGGAACTCAAAACCACCACAAACCCTCCATTCTCTCCCTATCATGAAATCAAATCCCTGCAGACTTTAATGCATTTGCAGTTTCAATAGTTTTGTAGGAGTCTCTATGAAAAGTACACCAAAACCGGGGTACTAAAAACACTGAAATGTATGTTGAGGTGGTAATGATTTCGTATATCCACAATATATTCAGTGTATTCAAGGTTTTAAAATGTTCAAAGTGAAAATATTAAATGTATATTCTAATTAAAAAGAACAACCATATTTGAGCCCCAAAGAGTCAGTGAACAGTACTGTTTCCTCTCGATCACCAACCCTACATTTTGTAACAATAAGACAAATCTTCAAATGTCTTAGGCAGGAATCTTGGCAAAGCTTCTCTCTCCTAAGTTTGGTGTCTTTACTTAACCTGGCCTGACCCCATTTTCCTTGTGTTGTGAGAATGGATGTGCACCCGCTGACGTCTTCAGTCACCAAGGTTTCTCCAGCGTAAACTGTTGATCTTTGAGTCACTAAGAACTGAGCAGATCCCTAAACACCGCAGACTTTGCTAGTGTCCAAGCAGATGTGTCAGCTGGATGGAAAAAAAGAAGAACTGGCCGAATAGGGACAAACATGTTGCCATGGGATTTCAGTCAATCTGCCAGTTCACTCCTAGGCCAATTAACTCCTACTAGGCTTTTATTCCCAACTTGGCCAACGTCAACTGTAAACTATTCGTCCAGGCGCAAGTCTGGTAGGAATTAAGACTTTGACACATTTTACTAAAAAGATAAAACCTGCCACTTAACATATAAAGCTATTAGCTTTCATGTGCTTTACTTTAGCATCAATGTGATTGGTTCAAAACTTAATTGAGTTTCTCCATCCATCCCTGTGATTGAACGCTTTCTTGCCATCAGTGAGATGTTGAACCACCACTGATGAATTTCTGTGAGAAATATATGGAAGTGTTGGATATGTCGATTGTACTTATTTTGTCTTATTTCTCACTATCCAGGGTATTCGTGGGCTACAGGGGTATCCAGGCCCTCAAGGGAGACCAGGTCAACCGGTAAGCATTTTTTTTATTCTCAACACTCTAAGATATACATTTTTTTTTCTGAAAACTCCAATAAGGCCATGTTGATTTGGCTATATGGATGACATCTTCTGAGAACCCCAAACTGACGTGACCATGCAGATAAAAAAAGATCTGCAAAAGATTGAAGTTCCCTTCATTATAAAAGTGGTTGAAAGGCCAAATGCACAGAGTATGGTATACTGAATAATTAATAATAGTTTTTTTTTCTTCATTTTTGCTCTTTCACATCTTCTTTGACCTTTCAATTGACATTCTATGACCTAAAAGACATTAACCAATCAGAATGAGAGATACATGTATTAACCAATAACTGACAACTGGAAATTCATTATTCATCCCTTGTGGCACTTCTACATGTATGACCTTTACGATGTCATAACTTATATAAAATTGTGACTTCTGATTGGTCGACATAGTCTGGCCATGTGATGATGAGTTGTACAAACACAGCCTCACTTCAGCTACCATTGGTACCACTTATAACATAATGCAAGCTTAACTTGAAAGTTCATCTGTGTTGGTAGAAGTCATTCTGGAACAACTGCAATTTCCAATAAAAAAATTGGACTTTCGACTGAACAACTCCAGTCTTTGTCAAGGAATGAACAATCCACTGCTTCTGCGACGTCTGCAGATAGGACAGGTGACGTGGTGAGCAGTGGATCATAAGTTGCAATGGATCATCACACTGCAAAATGTGATGTCACAACAGAAGTGGATTGTTCATTGCTTGACAAAGACTGGAGTTGTTCAGTCAAAAATTTTTGTGTTAGAAATTACAGTTCAACCCATTCCAGAATAATGCAAACCATTCAAACCAGGACTGGACCATAGGGTGCTTCTGGTAAACCTTTTTCGAAGGATTAGACAAAATCAGTGACCTGCAAAGTTACATGTGGCAGAACTTATCACCCAGGGCTTCCCAGAACATGTCATCTGGTGCAGATTTGCAGCAAGAAATTTGCGGTTAAATCAGTAATCATATTCCAATAGTGACCACTGTCTGTTGTGTGTGCTAGAGTATGTGGGAGAGAGCAACCAACTGCACACACTTACGCCACATCTTCAGAAAAGACACTGGAGCCGCATGTTCCCTGTTTGGTGCTTCATATTCCCCATACAGCACTGATGATCAGAAGATGCATCGGGCCCAGCACCCATCTCCACTTCTGAGCCCTGGGCCACACATAGGTGCAAGCACTACAGCAGGGGGCTAGTCCACTGGTAGTGTAGTGTGTTTAGCTTCCATACTCTTCCTCTTAGCAGAGAAAGAAGTATGTACCATTTTGAAGAGTCTTTGGTATGACCTGGCTACAGCATCCAGTGATCCTTCGTGGTCTCCCATCCAAGTACTGACCATTCGGCGCCATTTAGGTGACCTCAATACGACAGTTATTGCCCCAGGTGTGGCCAAGGGACTGTAGATTTTGAACCACTCACACCGCACCATTGCACGCGTGGTTGGTTCTTTAACATGCCTGGGGTATGTCTCTCCCCAGACCTTCATTTTACGTGCTATCCAAGAGACGGCCCTAGCCGAAGTGAAGTACTCATTTTCAGTAAAGTGAGGAAAGCTGTGTAAAGTGCCTTTTCCATGGGCACAAGATCGGTGACACACAGCCGGATTCGAACTCAAGACCTCTCGGTCCCGAGGCAAACACGCTGCCGCTGCTCCATGCTATCTCACTACTGTACTGTTGTATGGGGGGTGGGGGTTTGGTTTGGTTTCGGTTTGGTTTGGTTTGGTTATACAGATCTCCATTAGTGACTGATATGTCACTATTCTTCCTGGAGTCCGTGTGATTTGTAGAGAATCACCAATTCTAGACGGAATGATTTTGCACCATCGCACACCGCACCATCGCATGTGTGGGGGTTCTTTAACGTGCCATTCAATCGAACATGCTCCCTACCCTGGAAGTACATAATACCCAGGGTGGCCGGCATTTTCTAGTTGAATTTATTTTTAAATTTATTGCCTTTCCAAGAAGGTTGAAAGAGGAACCTGCTTGGCCTTTCTAAATTGATTGCCATCACTCCTAATTTTGCCATTGTGCATTGCCAGTTCCCCCATGCAGACCCTCTATGAGTGGTCTTGGAATGCTAACAAAGGTTACCGGAAACTTTGACCATGGTTTCAGCTTGTTCAGCTTTGAGACCTTCCTGTTGCAAGTAATAGACCTACAGGACAGTTCAGAGCTGAATGAAATTGTCGGCATCCATAGAGTTAAAGAGTACATTGGATATCTGTGAAGACAAGTGGTACGTTGGTGGTATGTTGAGCAATGTGATATAGTACTCAACGAATTTCATCCATAAAAAATTCAGATGTTTACACGGCTTTGTGTGTTTTGATGAATTTTTAGTCATAATTTTTCATTTTGAGTGATCTTCCCATTGTTGAGTCCAGAGTTTAAAATGCAACACTGCGTGACCAACATGCCGCAGTCCAGTGAGTTACATCTACATGTACATGATCACTACATGTACCACCTAAAGATGCTTGCGAAGTACAGAACATATTGTAATGGTACAGTAGAAGCCAGTCATTTGCACAACGGTTTACCGCACACTTCTGTTGATTGCACAGAATCCCAACATCCCATGGTGGTGCAGTGCAGCTGGATAACTTCACATTATTGCACCACCCGGATAATTGCACGAAATATGCTTGCAAATAGGATGTGCAATTGAATGGCCTCTACTATAATTCCCTGCAAAGGGCAGAACATATTGGAATGGAAATTTGATCAGCAACCATTATGGCCTTGATTAAGGCTTCACAATTGCAGTTCCCTTATTGCATCCTAGTTCAAAATTAGATTAACGATGTCTAATTAGAAATCCATCTCTAACGAAGGAGAGGAAAGAGAAACAGGAAGGTTTTGCCCCACTTACGTCTTTACTGGTTAGTTCGACCCCACATGTGAGCCTTTGAAGAACTGGAGTGAAAATGAATGGCTTAACTTACAGACACACACTAATGTCTGAATGATTAAAAGCAGTTGGGTGAAATCTAGGCCAATTCAGATGAAAGGTTGCATTAACTCTCCTGTTGTGTTTGAAGTAGGCCATCTAGTGCCTTTATTTCAGTAGTCTTTAATGGGTTTAAAGGAGATGGATGTGTGGAAGACATCTTCACCATGTCAGCTGTTGTCTACTCATCATCATCATCGCGGGCTGTTTGCCCGGACCAGGTCTACCCTCTCCTTCCAGACGTCTCTGTCCCCCGTAATGTTCTTTAAGTCCTCGACTGGCAACCCCACATCACGAGCAGTGATGAGTTCAGTATGAGTTGTCTTCTAAGTTGCAATATATGAAGGTTACATGTTGTTTAGCCTGTGACAAGGACTCTTGAGAGCTTGACTTGGTTCCAGAGTGTCAGAAGCTGTCCAGCTATCTAGCCTGTATTTGGCAGGCTCCTTTGGGTTCAGGTTCTTTATGACCATGAAACTCTTCTTCTCATGTCCTGAAAGAGTTTCATGGTCGTACAGAACCTAAACCCTAAGGAGTTTGCCAAATGCAGGCTAGATATAGTTGGACAGCTTCTGGTACGGTTGATTATGGGCCTCCTGGCATCATGTCCTGGTACTGCAACAGAACCTTCAGTTTTTGTATCATACATGTATGTGCTGGATATCCATTGACTTTCTTGACAGATAGTTTTGATGTCAGATTTGGACCTCCTAGGATTGCTGGTTGAAAAAAAATATGGATATAGCCAAGCTCTAGTTGGAGACATGGTGACCGACTTTGACGAAGATGGTCCGTAACAGGGCTTGAGCACTGGTATCATGCCAAGTAGTGCTCCCCATTCTAAAATTTTGTTAATCATCTTGAACAGCCAATTCTATTATTTTTGCACTCCAGGTTGCTCATTATCAGGAAGTTGTCATTTCCCATATCCTGTTAGGGGCATCATTTGTGAATGAAGGTTATTTAACATGGCACTAGGCTGACTAAGGTCAACTTTTCCTAACTAACCTTTTTTGTGCCTGGATGGAATTAATTATTCCTGAGGAAAAAGTTTTACCCCTGGGGTAATAAGTATTGAAGCATTGTTTTACATTAAAGGGTTGGTTTGATTTCAAATGCTTATAAATGCCCACATATGTGCTAGATATTGGAGCATATGTCACTGATTCAAACCCCGAACACACCCCCCCTTTTTGCTAGATATTCTTCCGCCAGGGACTGCATTTACCGACTTACTCAACTGTCTCCTTCCGCACCTCAAAATCATTAAAATTCCAGAATTCTTTCTAAACCACAAAAGGTTCCATCTAGCATATACCTATCCTTCTGATGCTTAATTGCTCAGCCAATTTTTCTATTTAAAACAAATTCTATTAAAAGGAAGGAAAAGGGATTGTATTAGGTTCTATTGAGTTCGCGGTAGCGCCATAGACTGCAGTCTCATACTGTAATGGAAAAATGTTTGCGGTGGCTTTAAGTTCACGGTGAAGTGGTCACCTCAAAAGCCACGAAACATAAAACCACCAAGAAGATTTCTGCATTTACAGTATGTGGACCGTTTAACTTAACCAAACCTATCTTACTGGCAAATATTCAAATGCCAATCATTTCTGCATTACTGATTACCAGACTGATCCGAAAGGTTTTGTACCGGTACCCACCCCTACTGTATCCCCATGCATGGACATTTAATGAACTCTTGAGTGGAAGAGAATGGTGGCGTGCAGCCAAAATACCACCACTGAGGCCGCCACTTTGTCACCATTGGATTAAACATCCCAATCCACCAACTCAGTTGTCCAACCTTGTTCCTGTAGACCCCATGGAGAGTACGAAGAAAACTTGACCTTGGCCTTGCTAGAAAGAAGTCTGCCTTGTTGATTTCTACCACTCCTACTTCCCCTCACAGTAGTCAAAGCAAGGTTTGTTCAGTAAGGCCACTGCAAGTAAATTTTATGGATGACATCCTATGCAGAATGCAAAATACAGTCAAACCTGCCAAAGACGACCACCCGGGAGACCGGGAAAAAACGGTCGATTTGGACAGGTGGTCGCTGAGAAGAGTATCAACTCAAAACATGCCCGATGCAAAGTATAAATGGTTTCTGTTGTGACTAATGGCAAATAGCAAGCACACTGCACGCACGCAAAGAAGCGAGGTCTTTAATGTCAAATACAACACGCACACTGTAAACTGTAAATTTAACCCCAAAATCCGACGCAAACTGGCCGATTTCGGCACAAAATCGCGCCAGTTATCATCAAAAATCGATGAAAACCTCAATTTTGAACATGATGCGGTCGTTATGGGTCCCAATTTGGGCCGGTCGTGGTCGCGTTGGCCAGGTGGTCGTTGAGAAAAGGTCGCTTAATGCTTACGTCAATGGGAAAATAAATCGGGACTGAGAAAAAGCGGTCGAAATGGCCAGGTGGTCGCTGAGAAGAGGTGGTCGCTCGGGCAGGTTTGACTGTAATGAGATAGCGCAAAAAAAAAACAAGATGGGTAATAAAAAACAAGTTGACTTAAGATTTTTAAAATAGGCACATAAAAATGGTAACAAGATTTGAAGTGACAAAATGTTGCATCACAACTAACAAGGCTTTTATTCCTATATAAAGAAGGGAGCTAGTGTGTATGTAGTTAAAGTGACACCAGTGTGGTACACTGGTATCACTTGCCAAGTTGGCAATGTAACATTCATGGCTTCCATATTGATGGCACTTTAACAACTATCCAACAAGTTTCACTTCTGCAGCTATAGTCATGGCTACCTCCCTAGTGTCACTTCTGGAAGTATAATCATTAGGCTACAAGGTAACATGTTTGCCTATTTTGGTCTATCTGACCATCCCGAAGAGGAAGAATTTTTTTCTCTGAAATCAGGCGAAAATTAATGAGCGCGCTGATGTCATCCATAAAATTTACTTGCTGTGGCCTTACTGCTGTGGCAATATTTGTTTTGTAGCCCAGGTTGGCCCCATGTGGAAGAGAAACCAGGGAGGATAGTGTAACTTTCAGGCAGAGGTTAGAATAATATTAGGATTTTGTCTGCGAAAATCTTGCTGATATTTACTTTGGCAGTCTGCTAGTCCTGTGTGTGGCTTTGTAGTTCAAAGTGACATTTCCGATCTGCTTCCGAAGTTATGTAGTCTTCCCACTGCAACAACAGTTCATTGTGTACGCATCTTTGCTATGTAAACATTTGAATGTCTGGGCTTTGTGCTATTCTTTGTGTCGCAACAAAAGATTATATAAGAAACCAGGATTACGATATATAGACCATTGGCCAGAACCATTTTTTGTACCACCAAATCAAATCTGAAATAACCAAAGTTTACTTCTATGTATGATACAGTAGGTAGTCTGTATGAGAACCAGGACATATTAGTATATCAATATTTTGGGTGAAAATTGGTTCATAGGAAAGCAATATATTTTTCTACTATAATATTTTGCTTCTTATAAGTCTTAAAAAGCCAATTTTGGGTGTAAATTTTGTTATTTGCATTTTAGGCTTTGAGTCAACAAAATCTGTCAATTCTATTCTCAACAAATATCAAATTCTTCTGCAAATATCAAAATATAACAGTCAGGATAAGATGTTGGGCCTTTTTAAAGATTTTTTAAGGAGATGTGAAAAAGAAAACGTTTCAAGATGAATTATTAATATGCCAAACATACAGACGAATTCAGCTTCCCAAATGACACAAACTGTATATGTAGTGGGCTATAAATGCATGATTTGCATAAAAAGTGTTTAATATCATGTAGCAGAAGAAATGACTTGCCAGACTGTGTGGTAGAGATTGAAAACATTTGTTACTGTAAGATCCAGACTTTTGTGAACTTTGTGGAAGTTTGTTGTTTTTTCTAGTGGTACCATATGTGCGCAGCTTTGCTGACTGAAAAAAGCTCTGAACCTTTTCACTTCAATTGCTCAAATGGCAAATCTGGTTTTCATTTAGGTCTACATGAAGATGTAAACTCAAAAGTGTATGACCCTCAAGTCACAGTTAAGGTAAATCAGGTCGAAATCAAAGCGTTAGCGCTTGACTCCTAAGGCTGATGCATTTTTAATACCCTTGCCAAACATTTTTGAAGACAAAATGTTGTTATGATAAACTGCATAATAAAGAACTGAAGACGCTGTAGCTTTTCATTACGCGAGCTATTTGGAAGTCTGTAACCTCTGGGCTGTTTTCCGTCGCAACTCAAATGAAAGTGCTCCTAAATGTCACGGTTCACTTCGGGTGTGTTAACTGTTGATTGCTTTGTCTAGGGTTGGCTGATTCGCTGCCATCTTTCTCTTGGACTTCATTTCCTGGGTCCCCCCCAAATTGTCTCCACATTTCTAGATGTGCAGCAACTGCCAAACTTTTCTACTTCTCCATAGGGTGCAGGGGAAGAATTATCGTGCACTTGTACCTCAGCTGAAGGAGTAAGACTGTGCTGAAGTTTGTCTCATTTCAGATAAAGGAGTAGTTGTAACTGTGACAGTAGTAAATAATTCTTCCACACGTGGCACGTCTGGGTCTAGCTTTTGCTGGCACAGACCACACTTGACCTTGCATTCCGGTAGGTGAGTTGAGGTTGGTTATCAGCCCGTTTCTTGTGTCAGGATTCGTCTGGCGATACACTTTAGAGACCGCTTTGTTAATGTGATCACCGGTGTTGAGCGCTTTGGTATGATGTGGCACATATTGAAGCTGGGAGCCATTATGTTAACATACAGCCACTTTCTCTACCTGTATTATTTATTGAAACTCGTGGTAAGTGAGTGCCATTCTCAATATCATCTCTCCCAATATGCAGCAAAAACATCTGGCCGCGGATGTCCTTTTTGCAGATGGTTAAAATGACAGACTTTCCGAGAAATGTGTTGGTTTATGTTTTCAGTGCAAGGGAAGGCTGTGGAGAATGGTCAGAAAAACTCTCTTGTCAACTTTTGCTTCCGCAGGTTATGCAGGTCTCTGTGAAAGGATTCGAGTGATGACATCATTACTGTTTTTCTCATGTCGTTGTTTTTTGTTTTCCTGTTTTGCAGGGCCCACCTGGTTTTTCTGGAAGAACTGGCTCACCTGGCTTTTCTGGACTAAAGGTAAGATTCCCTAGGTCTACTACTGTATAATTACAGACATTAAAAGGAGAGTTATAGATGTTCCCATTTTAGATTGGTTGACATGCATTGTGCAGTGATATCCACCAACAATACAACGTGAAAGAAGTGTGCACATGCCCACAGTTGCTGAATTTTCCTCACTTGGTCTGTCATGACAGGAAATGGAGGAAAATGTTAGCCTTAGGAAACCTTGCAGATGTGCGTAAGACTCTGTAAGAAGGATTCTAAGAAGCAAGGAGGCGTTATGATGTAATACAAGCCTGCAGTGTGTCATTTGAAGTCATGGCCGTTTAGGGATGGATCATGTAATCTATAAAGGTAATATAGGGCCTGAGCGCTTGTCAAGTCTCACACTAAAACTACAGCCTCAGTCTAGTATGTAAATAATGTAAGTTTATCTTCCTTTTGTTGTATTTATAGTCCTGGAGAAACATGAGCGATATAAAGCAGATTTGCCCAGCTTACAAATAAATGGATAAATTTTCACCATCAACATCAGATATAGTGGAGAATATGGCCGTCGATCGGAACATTTACAACTGTTTGAAGGGAAACGTTCAGAGATTTGTAGGCTCTTTTAGGCATTCTTGCATCTGTGTTTTTATGGGGGTGGTGGTGGGCTGGTATGAGTTAGCCAGGACTGTTGTGATAAGGGCATGTTATGTCTATGCTGACTTGTAGGTGGGATGGCATTGATCACATCTCTTCACACTGACACTTTTCTTCAATAGATGAAGAGTCCAATAATAAGGAAGTTAGGTGCAAGAATTAAGGTAGTTATGTTATCTGTCTTCCCTATTGTCAGTCAGAGTGCTCTACATGCTTCTTCCAATTGTGCGTGGCTATTTCCAGAGTAACTTAAATGGGGAGCAGCTGCTGGTTTTGTGGCTATTGTCCCTAGATCTGTGCTAGTGTGCTGGTGTGTCCTTCTGTCTGTTCAAATTAATATGATGGACATTTTGGGGTCACTCCAACAGTGCTTAAATCTCTCACCATCATCACTATTAGGCATGGTATTTTAATACCATAAAATTCCTTCAATCAATGTCCAAAAAGCTTTCATTCTATTAATCGGATAGAGAGAGAGGGAGTGAGAGAGAGAATCATGTATATACAGAATGCACTGAAATACACTTGATTATATACTCAAAAAGAAGGGCAAAATCTACTAAAATACAGTATACTTTATTTAAGTAAAATCCCAAGTTACTATATTATGACATAAAATAATGTCTATATGGATCTGGGAAATAGAAATTACTAAACTGTTATCATTTATTCACTGTTTAGAATATTTGTGTAGCAGGTCCTCTGTACTACAGAACCAGTAATGACCAGTCCAAACTAAATGTAGTTTCAAGGTCTCCCCCATGGTTGCATGCTTCAATACTGACAGCTTTTTCTGAAAGCAAGTTATATCTTACAATGCCTGTGATTCAGGTTGTGATTCCTACAGTTAAGTCATTTATCTCACAGAAATTCAATATTCAAGTATGATTGGATAAAACGTTTCTGTGATGTCTTAAAGTTTCTTGTCAGAACAATACTGTAGCAAAAAAACACAATTATCAAGTGCCATGATTTCACAGTGGAGAGTATATACAGGAGAAGAACATAAAAGTAAAACTGCTGCAACTACTGTAAATGCAGAAATGTTCGCGGTGGATTAATGTGTGACCACTTCACCGCGAAATTAAAACCACCGCGAACATTTTTCTATCATGGTATTAGACTGCAGTCTATGGTGTTACAGTATTTCAAGATTTACAGTTGTATCTGATGCACTAGATCTTATCTATTCTTAGATCATGGAAAGTCAGCAGAAGTTCTTATCTTGGGTTGGAAGTCAGCAGAACAGATACCACCCAAAACCCGCTTTTGCCTTTCCCTTTTCCAGCTTTCTCTGGAACCAAGTAAAACCACTGCAACTATTTCAAGCTTTACAGTATCTGATGTACTAGATCTTATCTTAGATCATGGAAAGTCATCAGAAGTTCTTATCTTGAGTTGGAAGTCAGCAGAACAGATGCCACCCAAAACCTGCTTTCCCTTTTGAAGCTTTCTTCTGGAACCAATATATAGGATCGGCACAGTTCTGTCAACATGTCCACCCTCTATTGCAAGGTCTGGAGCCTTGGGGATTTAAGGGTTATCCCTTAAATCCAGTAGGAGAGATGAGAGGGCCTTGTGGTATTCAACCTTGTAAGGAAATCTGTTACCTGAAACCTCAGGGGTGCTTGCCTGTCAATGGTTGCAACTACTGGTGGAAAACGTTTTAGAGGATATTATTTATATACTAGAACACAAGTAGACTATACAGTTAGAGTGTATGTGGACAGGTGGTCTATATGGACAGGTGGTCACTATAAACACTTAAACTTTTTTAAGTTAAAGGCGCGCGATTTTTTTCTCCATTTTTTCAAATTCAATTTTCGAGTCATTTTTACACACAGTAAGTTTGAATAGCACTATCCAGTTACATATCGACCTTCATATAATAAGCAAATATGCGATGTCATCGTTTGATGAGAACTCATTGAAAATCTGAGCGCTGCCCGCACCGCTGGGACAGCCTTTATCTAAAATTTTCTGAACGCTCATGAACATGACCTATGAGTCCCGAATGCCTCCGCCAAGTTCCGGAGATATCGCCACTTGTTCGAATTTGCAGGGACTAATAATTTCTATCACTTGAATAGCCTGGTAACTAGACTTTTAGCCAGGGTAGGTAAAGAATGTTTGGCAGCCAAGGTAGGTCCAAGGACCTAATAGATAAGCACTCCAGGATTTATCATGCACAGAAGAAAGTCTGAGTGGCAAACTTTCCCTTCATGACAAATCCCAGGTGTGCTCAGGTACTCAGGAAGACCTGCCTTGGCTGCCAAAAAGATTGTCTGCCGACCTTGGCTAAAAGTCTGGTTTCCAGGGTATCACTGCAAGAGTTTGAGTTTACTGCACAAATGTACCCAGTGGGGCTCTGATAGGGCCTTTGTACCCCTCTCTTTCAAGCCTTTGTTTACAAGGACACATTCTGCCCTACTAGCCTACACACATGGCGATTGTGTCTGGATTCTTGACACTGGACAAAGTTCATGACCAAGACTGTCAATTCTATAATGGCGACATTGTTTCTGCTCCCCTCCCCCTAACTGTAACACACATTCCTTCTCCTTTGAGAAAAGAAGCATCTTTGAAGTGTCACTTCTAGGAGGTACTGAAGTTTTCAAGGAGATTAGAGAAGAGAAACAAACAACTGAGTTGGTTATATTGAACCTGTGGGAAGTCTGACAGAGCTGAAACCAAAAACCATTAATCATTACCTCAGTACATGTGATTTGTTAGACAGTGGTACACATTGTACAGTATTTCAAAGTGGTGCCAAGTAGCATAATGAAAGTCCTCAAGTTACAAAAGTAGAAAAAGCCTTTAGGTCGAACTGTTGAACCATTCTGTAGGCAGAGTCTCTGAGGGACCACCAGAAAGTGTTTGAATAATTAGAAGAACTTCTGGAAGTCTTTTTCATTTGTGAATGGTCATCACCAGATATAGTATGTCCTGTATGAACTTGCCATGAAAAATGACTGGTACCTATAATTGCTATTAATGGTGATTTAACAACTAATCCAATCATTGAGTCATGTCTTACGGGCACTTTACGCTCTAAATGCTAAAGCTATCTCAAGATGACTTTCTCCGGAAACCCCTCTTTACACACTCAGCGGCAAGCTGTCTTGGATCATGGAGTCCTCTTCGCACTGGACATTCTTGGCTTGCTCATTACCCGTTTTGACCTGTGACCTTTGTGCATGTCTTGGCGCAAAATGTGAAGAAAAATGGCAGAAGAAGAGATGCTGCTATTCAATTGCATTTGATTAATCACAAGAAGGGTGATTTAAAAAATGGCCCCCCCTCCATAAATTTTGATTACTTCCTGTCTGATACTAGCATTACATTGTCTAGACTCTAAAACCACATCAAGGTAACCTGGTCTTTCTCAATATCAGTACTAAAGTTGAGGCATGCTAAATCACATGTTAGTAGTTGTGAGAGCCTATTAGAATACCATAAATCTTCACAAGATGTTTACAATGGTTATATGTTTGCAGTTTTTGTAGTGATCATCACTTTAACACAAGACTTTCTGTCAGTAATGCACTCTGCCTTTACAGTAACATTTTGTACCTGAAAGTCTTGTTGGAAGCTCTGGGTGTTGAGTTTTAAGTAAAAGCATCTGATTCAGAAAACTCTGACCATGTCTCTGATTTCTCTCAAAGGGCCCCAGAAATTGGTTTGATGAGCACCTCTTACAGGGAAGAGTTGATCAAAGCAATAGTGTCTTTGGATCATGTGGTCCTAGTAGGGGACAAATCAGGAGTGATGATAGACATGGGTAGGTCGGTCTATGTGCGGAAAAAGGGTAAAACAGCTGGAAATTTAGCAGTTAAAAGAACAAATCATAACAGAGGTAATAATGTTGTTGTTGGCAGTGTTTTCGTTGCTGAAAAGCAAATATTTTCTGCCTGTAGGATGATTGAAAACCAAAATAAGAGGGCTATTAGCAACCTATTGCTTCTTTGCTACAAATTGCATTTTTAGCCAACCGAGGTTCATACTACTTTTGACTTGACAAGAAATTAAAGGACTAAATGGAAGTTGAAGTAGAATTCAGCGGACTTGATTCATTCCATCATACTTTCGAAAGATGACTTTACTAGTAAGCTGGCGGCCCTGTATGAGGGAGGTGTAAGCCTCAAACATTAAACCTCTACATCATGAAAGAACACAAGACAGTTATCAAGAAGGTATGACCAGGTGTACTTGGCTAAAAGAAGCCATTGCAAAGCCAAAACAACCCATAGCAAAGCATTATAATTGCACTCTAGCAATAGGAAAGTCTAAGGTTTGACCATTTTACCTAAGGTTCGACCACTTTACCTTTACCTTCTAATCATATGGCAGAATTTCTGGTGCCATCTGGCCTGGCTTAGTGAAGGCTTTACATTTTTGTACTTTGCCAAAGGACCTGGCTTATAAGCTTGGCTCGATAATCTATATCAGATATATATGGGGCAAGGGTGGAAGAATTCACTGAACATTTAATTTAGAAGAACCAGGAGTATTCAAATTCCAAATGCAGCATACAGTATTTGCCAGTCACAGTGCTAGCCTGGTATCCAACTGTATATTTACAGAAGAGACTTGGGAGCTAATACTGTAAATGCATTTAAGTTCGTGGGGATTTAATTTCGCGGTAGCAGGAAAAAGGACTTTTCGCGGTGGTTTTATTTTCGCAGTTACACCATAGAGTGCAGTCTAATACCATAATAGAAAAATGGTTGCGGTGGTTTTAAGTTTGCGGTGAAGTGGTCACTGTGAAAACCGAGAACATTAATCCACCGGGAACATTTCTGCATTTACAGTAATACGGCTGGATATCACTGTGTGGCAAACTGCATATCTATATTTGTACAACTCTTGTATTTGCAGTTGGGCCTTCAAAGCATTGATAGAACGTGGCCACACATGTAGAATCACATGCCAACTATTCTCCATCCTGTCAGATGGACGCTCACTTGTACAGGGCCCTGACAGTCTCAAGCTGGGGTTTCATAATGGTGCGAATTGCAGTGCCAAAGACACACAGAAAGTGGAATAGGTCAGAGGACTATTTTTGGTCTTGCCTCCAATCAGAAAAACATGGATGCTGCAGGGAGTAAAGGCAATGTGTCGTTTCCTCTTAGATAACTGTCATAGTTTTTGAATCCTGAAGATGACATAACATCTGGATTGCTTTTTTTGTGTGTCTGTATAGTAGCAGATGTCAGACTGTCACAGAGTGACACTTTTCCGATAGCTAGTGGTTCATGCAGTCTCTCCACAACGTGCACTTTTAGCCAAACATCATTTTCTTCTTGATAAGTGTGTTGGGTTCTTGTACATGGAGGATTTGATGCTTGCTAGTAATGCCTGACCAAACCACCTTTGACTCAGTGTACACCCTTTCTTCTAGCTGAATACAAGACGGGGATGCGCCAGGTCCCTATGTGATTGAAAACAATACATAGCACTAGTATAACCCTTATCCGTAGGAAACACATATATCATGATCATTTCTTTTGAATTAAAGATGGTATTTAGGGATATCAAGTCAATGGATGGCAGTTTCACACTACAATATCTTATACATCTTTCATAACTTTTTACAAATTGAAAATGTTTCAATATGAAACCACTGTCCGTCGACTTGATATTCCTAGATATTGGTACCATATCCTGTTTTTAAAAACAACGGATATACATGTAGGCTACCTGACAAAAAAAGGTGAACTAGAATTACATGCAGGGTTGAACAAGTTTTCTAAAATTCACTTGACCCATCATAATTGATTGATATCAGGCAAGTACATGAAAAATTTACTTGCCCGAAGAAACATTTCACTTGCCCGAAATTTAGAAAAAAAATTTTCTTTGTATTTTTACTTCCAGTAATGAAATTCTTTTAGTATTGCCACTTTGTTTTCTGTGATGAACAATGCTTGATGCCATGACTGTTAAAAGTAACAAGTACATATTTATCAAAGTCGCACTTAATGAAAAATCTTACTTGCCTGATCGGGCAAGTGGTGTAGGGCATGCACTTGTCCCATCAGCACTTTCACTTGCCGGGACAATCGGACTAGTGGACTCGTCCAACCCTGACATGTACATATGGCACACCAAGAGAAGTGATGGCTTCATGCCCGGTAGTTATGCCAAAAGATCTCCTGACAGGTTGACAACTGACAGCTGCTTGGGAAGTCTTCAGGAAGCAGTTAACATTATAAGTGCATATCTAATCCAGTCAGCAATTAAACTAACACAACCCTAGGAAAGGTAACCTTTTGTGGTGAGATCTGGCTTACATGCTGGAAGGACCTGGCAGTGGTTCAACACCTCCTGTGCACAACATGGTTGTTTTTAGAAGCAGCTGCACTTGTGATATGGTAACAATAGACTTGATCAAAGCAATAGTGTCTTAGGATCATGTGGTTCTAATGATAGAAATGATAGAAAGTACTTCGAGAAACTTCAGGAAACATTCATATTACTAGCATTTGTACAATATTTGAGCTACATACATGTATATTTAGTGTATGCAATTTTTTGATTTAATTATAAGTGCACTCTAGCACATAGATTTTTTTTAGTACACTCTAGCACATAGATTTTTTAGGTGCATTCTAGAACCGAGATTTTTGTGTAATGTGAATAATGTATAGAATAATGTATAGGCACTGATGCTCATCAGCTTGCAGCATGTTCTTGACGTGAAAGTTTCTGAAAAATACTAAAACCTTTGTTTAAAGTCTTGAAGTTAGGAATAGAATTTCAGATTCACACTCGGAAGAGAGGTAGATTGATTTGAAATCACATTTTGCCTTTCTCATATGCAGATACTCGGGTCCACTCAATTTCTACACTCTGAATCGTAGAATACATTTTACTCACATTCTACTTTGAGTTATACACCTAATTTTTTCTGTGCTACTCGAGTAATAGGTTGATGCACCATACCAGTGCCAAAAATTGCCCAGAATAAATATCAGCCCTTGCTGTGAATGTCCCTACTTCAGAAAAAGTAGCCTGGTTTTCCATCCGTATTTAAGTTTCCATGCAAGTCTCTTCTGTATTTGCGGAGAGGACAGAAGAGACTCGGGAGCTATAAAAATAAGTATAATACGGCTGGATACCAGGCTACAGAAAATGTCCCTAGGAAGTTGTCCTGCTATCCTTGAATGGTGATCAATTCATCACAGCTGATCTACTGCAACTGTGACAGCAAAATTGTACCACATGTAGTGAGATGGTGTGAGCTCAACTATTTAACCTCCTTGGACAGAGGCCAGGCAGCAACCAGGTTCTTGGGAATGTCCTTGGCAGGGTTCATAAGTGTGCCAGCCAAAAAGAGAGTTTATCCACACTTTTGTTTTGCCAAGTTGCAGCAGTGTTTCTGCAACTAAGTGTTGTAGTCAGACACTGTTACCTGACTATGCCTGTTTATACTCATAATCATTAACTAGCCCAGTATTCATCACTGTTTCCTATCCCAGAGTTGTCCTATCCAGTACCCATTGTCCTGTCCACCTCCCTCCGTTAAGATATACACAAATAATACCCACAACTATTCTCTTTACTTCTTGTGTAGTTTGGTGTCTTTTATATCATACTTTTCATTCCCGAAAGCTGCTCACCTGGGCCCAGGTTTGAAAATGTGACATAGGCCTTAAAAGGGTTCTTTCATTGGGAACTGGCAGCTAAATACAGATGGATGCCATTGCTATACTGTAGATGAAGTGTTGACGTATTGGTACTTGGAAACTGATTTGACTAGTGGTGTTCAGCTATAGCCAGTTGCAAACGAGTACAGTAATTGGGGTGGACTGTTAGTAATGATGTAGTACATTTTTGTATGTAGTAGTAGTAGTACTAGTAGTGATCCCCAGTGTAAATTTGTAGGTATATAGAGAGTCATGTTTGCAAACTGAGCAATAACGCTGCATACCGATCACTGCCAATTACTGCCTTATCTTGAGACAGACTGCTTCTCTTGGCACGTGAGAATTTTAATGAAATGCCTGGGTAAGTACAAGGATTTGGAAAAGTGCCTAGTGAATTAGGTGGATTTAGAAGGTATCTTCGATGTTTCAACTATGTCATGTAGTTGATGTGATGTGTCTTCCTACACCATATGGCTCCTGCCAACAAATGCACCTCATCTCTTTATGGGTACTTCATGACTGAGTTGTTTTGGTTACCTATAGAGATGCTATAGTTACTGGTGTACTGGTTTAACAGGGTTGCCCATGTTGATACTAGTAATTAGAAATAATCAGTTCACAGTCGCAGGCAAAAGGTAACGGTAAAGGCCCATAACTTCTAAATGATTCTTGTTTAGACCTTGCTAAAAACGTAGTACATGTCCAGACGCATTTTGTTGTATTATGTCTCAGGCTGTGAAACAAAACAAAAACTGGTCTAGACATCTCAGCAGCTTCAACTTCAACTGTGATACATATACTTGTATATATATTAGTCACAATGATAACACTGCCCGCGAGCAGTTCAAAACATGAAAAAGATTATTCTACCTGTAATTGTTTTGTAACGTGTAAGGATATATATGTTGTTGCTTTCTTTGTTTCGTTAACCGTTAACATCTTAATTGATTATTGTTCTTGTTCTCGTTATTTAGGGAGAGAAGGGTGATCCAGGATGGATACCCCTGGTGGCTATACCTGGCAGAAAGGTAGGCTAAAGAAAAAGTCAGCTCGTTTGAAAAAAAAAGAAATATTATGATAATATCATAAGATCACTTTTTTAACATTTGGCAACTTGTAGAAGTCATATTTATCTATTATACTCTTGTATTTCATACTATGCTTTGATGTGGTACATGTAAGTGCTGACATATGACATATGATTCATATGTTGACTAGAAGATATGTTGTTTGAGTGTTTGGTGCCTGTTAACTGTTTGTTTTGTTTTGTTGTGTTTTCAGGGAGACAAAGGTTTTCCTGGAATCCCTGGGCCGCCTGGAAGGAAGGGTCTGAAGGTGAATAAAAGGCACATCACAATAGGAAAAGTCTTCAGCATTACGTTTTCCAGGGGGACGCAGTCCAATGAAAAAAGTCCTTGTAGTACTTAGGACAGCCCTATGATCTGACACGCCTGCATTCTGAGACCCAACATTGTATGTTTGGTTAGGGGTGTTGGAACATAGCAGGGTTGAACAAGTTTTCTAAAATTCACTTGTCCTATCGGGCAAGTGCATAAAAAATTTACTTGCTGGAAACAAATTTTCTCTTGCCCAAAATTTAAATGATTTTTTCTATGCATTTTCACTTCCAGCGATGGGATTCTTTTATTATTGGGTCAATTTTTCTGTGTTGACCAATGCTTGATGCCATAAATGTGAAAGTAACAAGCATATCAAAATCTCATGGAAAGATATTACTTGCTCGATCGGGCAAGTGGGATAGGACATGAGCTTGCCCAATGAGCTACGAGGGCGGTTCAAAAAGTAATGCCACTGGTTTTATAACAAACTCATGTTTTCATCGAATGAGCTGAAATTTGGCACAAATGTACAAGGCTATATCCTCTTAAGATTGAGATATCTCAATTTGTGGTTCAGATTTTTATGAGCAACTGAGATGATTTTAAGATGACCAAGCCCTTAAAAGCTTGTCAGGAGATCAGTTCCTCTAGATCTTACCATTTCAAGACTATTGTAGGAAACTGAAATTTCACCTGTATAATAGCAAATGTCTCTATAGTTTACGTGCCAAATTTCATGTTTGAACTCTCAATGGTTCATTTTTTACAGCCACTAGAATGGAGCAGGTTGCTATATTACAGACAGTTTGATTAGTAGCCAAATACGTGATTTGTTGAATAAATGTTTTTGTAGACTGCTTTTCCATTAACCAAAATATGCGAAACTTGGCACAATTATTAACTGTTTCAAGATCAAGAAGTGTCTTAAGTTTGATTTTTCTCAGTTAATAAAAAAGTCGGTTATGGACACTTTCAGCAGCTCACCCCTAATCCACCGCTAATTACGACCCTGACGACCTCACTTCACACCAGGAACGAAAAAATGATAAATGATTGTATTTACAAAATTAAAATAGGCATGTGGCTTACAGAGAAGTCCAACTTGATACATGTGCAATTTCAGTTTCTTACAATAGCTACAAGTGATTTAGAGACATTATCAATTGCACGTTAATTAACCCTCTAATTTCTTCCGACGGGATAACAGGGGTGTGGTCATCTTGAACTCAATTCAGTGACTCATAAAAATTCTAACAACAAATTGAGATATGTCAATCTCAAGAGGATATATTCTTGTACCTTTGTGCTAAATTTCAGCTCATTCGATGAAAACATGAGCCTGTTATAAAACCAGTGGCATTACTTTTTGAACCGCCCTCGTATTCCAATTGCTCGGGACAATAGGGCCAGTGGACTTGTCCAACCCTGCATAGGGGTGTGGAACATAGCGATATCAGGGGTGTAATTATAATCAGAGGTTTAAGCTGGAGGGGATGCTAGAGGGGGTTCGAGGACAGCTAGAGGATACTACAGTGATCCAAACAGGATGTCTGTCATGATATAGCCTTCTGGAGTTGGCTTTTTATTCACTTTCTATGCACTTTATGAACCTTGCGTGCATGTGTATGTGTGTCGCATTGTTATGACTATGGTGGTGCCAAAAGGGGTCTTTATGTTGCCAACTGGATGCGTGTGTTTGGAGGATGGGGATGATAGTAAATGAGGGGGTAGCAGGACAGGTGCCAGGGGGTGGGGGGATGTTAACAATGGGAGGGGGTGTGCTAGATAGGGGTGATGACATGAGGGGGGCCAGAACAGGTGCACGAGTTTTGTAATGTTAGGAGGGTAGGGTGCTGTTATGTTACTGTTAGTTAGGAGGAGGAGGATAAGGGAGATTGGGGTAAACCAGGGAGGGGGTGCCAATGTTAAGATAGGTTTGCGCCAAGGTTGATAAAGGCATGCCAATGTCAGGAAAGGGTATGACTGTGTCAAGAGGGGGTGTGCCAATGTCAGAACATTGTGTGCCAATGTGAGAGGGGGGTCTGCCAATGTCAAGAGGGGGGTACCAGGTGGGGGTTTTTATGGTGCCAGCAGGACAGGGTCCAAGGAGGGGGGTGCCAGGGCAAGCAGTACGTCGCTTTGGCGCCAGTAAGGCTGGATTTGGGGAGAGGAGATGTGATATGCAATGTGTGATGGTTTAGAGAATGATAGTCTCTGCCACAAGTCATTCTCCTATGCAGAGTCTAATCAGCATTGTAGAAACTTCTGTTATATGGTACGTGTTGGAATCCCTGACAGGTAAAACTTAAGGAAACATATTGATGATCTAAGTACTATGGAAAAGCTAAACTGAAACTAACCAACACTGCAAATAAGTTAGGACTTATCCCAAATTTTCAGCCGACTCCGCCAGCCTTGTTCACGGTCGGAACCCATCTCTTGTAGCTTCAGAGGGTCGTACAACATGTAAATGCTAGATAACCAATGTCGCCCCCGGTCTCTGTTTAGCGATGGATGGTGGGCGCAGATGTACACAGCCTCCTTCACTCCTCTTGCCTGTGTACATCCGTGCCCTCCATCCATTGCTGAACAGTCCCAACTTATTTGTAGTGTTAGTTAGCTAAAGTGTAGTTTATCCATAATGTCATTTGCCAACACAGATGAACTTTCATGCTAATATTGATGATCATTGCTGACATCCCTAATGATAATAGGATGAGGCCGTTTTCTCCACATGCCCATTCTGAGCATATTTCTGTATTCACAGGGTGACCAGGGAGAAGATGGCCCTATGGGACTACCTGGAGAAAAAGTAAGACAACAAGAACTTTTGAATTAGCACATCATACTGTATTTGCAGATGGAAAACTAATTCTCATCTATAGTCTCTCTATACCCACATTTTGATATGTATACAATTTATTGTTCTTGTGAGGCATCATATGCATCCTCTTTGAGGGAGCTGCTCAAAATTTTCATTTTATTTGTAACAATACAAATCATAATATTTGGCTTTTTTACACTAAAGGGACCCCCTGGCCAGCTGGGACAAGAAGGTCTGAATGGGTTCCAAGGAAGACAGGTAAACTGTGGATTCAGTTATGCTTTATGCAGTGGAAGACTTCTTCTATAAGATTAAGAACTTATTTGTGTTTGTGATTCATAGTTAGATCATCATTGGGATTTTGAAAAGATTTTGACATTAAA
Source organism: Branchiostoma floridae (assembly GCF_000003815.2). Lineage (NCBI taxonomy): Eukaryota > Metazoa > Chordata > Leptocardii > Amphioxiformes > Branchiostomatidae > Branchiostoma > Branchiostoma floridae. The sequence continues at coordinate 8,350,769 of NC_049986.1, forward strand.
GAAATCTTTGCTTCAGTAATGTTGGGATACCGATGTTGTGATGTTGATGAATGTTGCATCCTTTGATAGATGCTAAGATTTTCATTGCAGTGTTCTATCATTACAGGGAAAGTCTGGTCCTCCAGGTCCACCTGGTCCTAAGGGTGAAACAGTAAGTACCAGGTCTCCTGGATTGATTTCAAAAGTTATATGAGATTGTACATGTACATGTACATTTATATGAAATTCTAAACAAAGGATTAACGATGTAATAAATAAGATGTACTATAAGTAGGATATAAGATTTTACAATAAATCTTGTTGAAATCATGGAGATTTTCCCATACAAGATACATGTAACACATTGCCAAGTAAAATCTTGGTCACATATGATGATGTGACATATTTTTTACATGATGTTTGTTTCTTTTATTGTTCATAGGGTGACCCAGGACCACTTGGACCTCCTGGTTTACGAGGCATAGATGGAGAAAAGGTAGAGTTTGTCAAATATATGACTTCTTGTTACCAATTGATGTTTGTCACTTCACTCCTTTGTTGTGATTTCCCCCCTACAAAGTTCAAAGCATAATCGTTGATGCACAGTGTCTGATAAGAATGATGTTTTCGAAGCTAAGCTGTTGTCTTTTAACTCATATAGGGTGAGAGAGGGCCTCCTGGGAAACAGGGAAAAGTCGGAAGATCGGTAAGTTGGAAACTTTAGATTTCAGTAGAGTCATCTGTAATCCAGAGCTGCAACTGAGTTGCTCAGTGGAATTAGGAGGACCAAAGTTGATGTATTAAGCATAGTCACACAACCTTTTTGTTAACGAATTTGCTCAGTGCAAAGCCGTATTTTTGACCACTTCAAAGCACTGAACTACGCTCACTGTGGCAGCATCTTTTCTCCCTAAGTCAGAAACATCAAGCTTCAGCAAGTTCGACTAACTGACTCATTAGGCGAAGCAGGGGTTACGAGGCTGCTTTGGAAATTCCATACCCCATTTAGCCGGACTGGTTTGATCCACTTACACGGGAAGGTCTCCTACTCTTTTTGATAAGTGTGGCGGGTTCTTTAACGTGCCTGTGGTAAGGCTTTCCCCAGACATGGGACCTCCATTTAACGTCCTATCCAAGGGACGGCCCTAGCCGAAGCTTCTATAATTTATGAGAACTAAAGAGGATCGGATTGGTCTCCCTGGTTTTGCACTGTAACATTTCACTGTTTTACTTGATTAATGTCTCATTTTTTTAAAAGGCTTTGAATTTATGAACATATTTTTCTAACTTGATAGTAAATTTGATTGAAAGCTTACTGTAAGTGTTTAATTTGTGAACTCACTGTCATATATCATTTGCCAATCTTAAATAAACTAAACCATGTGGTTCTCAATATCATCCAGCTGATGGCTTGGTTTTCTACCACTGACTACGTTGTTTGTAATAAATCAGTAATTATCTATAGGTGCTGACCCACTCCATATCTGGAATGGCATGCTTAGAAGTATCTGTACCAATATCTATTCTCATCCCATACAAAAATGAAGCACATCTGGAGATGAGCCCCTAAATCTCAGGTACATGTATGATAAATTATTAACAGAAATGTTCAACTTATTTGGACTGCTGTTTATTTCAGGGCTTTCCTGGAGACCCTGGTCCAAGAGGCCCACCCGGATCTGACGGAGGACCAGTAAGTCATAGTGTTTAAGTCACCAAAAATATGTGTCATGTTTGATCTACATACAATGGAATTTTTTCCAGAATTCCTACTTTTCAATAAGTAAAATATAGTGTTTACATGCCTCTTTTTTCTTCTTCCACCATTTTTAGGGAAGAGCTGGACCATCTGGTCCCATAGGACTTCCTGGTTTACCTGTGAGTGTGCATTCATATGATGTCCTATGATTTCTATGTTGAGTAAATGTATAAAGTAGATTAATTAAAAGAAACAGTGTCTTGCTTTTATTAACCCTACACTTCTATGATTGCACAACCCTACACACTTCTTATATACAGCTCTACATACTTCCATGTACATTATGTTACCTAAACAATACAACCTACACACTTCCAGTTCTGCACACTTTGATGTACTGAGCCCTACACACTTGTATGTACAACCGTACACTTCCATGTACACCCTACACACTTTATTTACAACACTACACACTTCCATGTACAATTTTACACACTCCCATGTACAACCCTGAACACTTCTACAATGTACATAGTATGTACATTAATGTACAAAGTACAACCCTACAAACTTCCATGTACAACCCTACATACTTCCATGTACAACCATACACACTTCCATGTACAACCCAACACACTTCCATGTACAGCTCTGTACACTTTGATGTACAATCTACACACTTCCATGTACAACCCTACACACTGAAACACAGAATGAAGCTAACCCTGACACCTGTATTACAGGGTGACAAAGGCTTTCCAGGAGAGCGCGGGAAACCAGGACGGCAAGGCAGAGAGGTCAGGAATTTATTTTCGTGGTCATGTAAACTTCACGATACATCATATACGTATACGTTTAACTTCGGACATTAACCAACTTGGCCCATGGCTAATCAGACCATCTGGGCCCAACACCCTGGTCAAATCAGCCCAATACCATAACGCAAACTCTAAACCTGGCTCAGTTGATAAGGGTTTAGGGCCGAGTTGACCAGTGTGTATCGCGGAATTGACTGGGCAGAGTTTGTAAAGGGTCAAATAGTCCTGATCCCCATTAGCAACCTTTGAACGTTTTCGCTTTTATCCTCAACAAAAGTCATTTTATCTCAACTGCCAACAGTAATACAGAGCATTAGTTCTGATAACCTTCATTTGACAATTGTATCTCTTAATCCCTCTGAGGTTAATGTAGGTTACACTTTCATTTCTGGTCTGATTGGTAACTCCCACAAACTCCATTTCCTAGCACAAACTGTTGATGTCCACCAGATGTAAATCATCTCCAGTGATATGGTTGTCTGTCCTCTTCCCTGTAGGGTGTCCAAGGAGATCCAGGACCTGGGGGACCCAAAGGTGAAAAGGTGAAAGGTTAATTCAACAGCTGATGTGCTCTATCTTCTCTATCCCACACTTTGATGAAAGAAAAACTATTGGTAAAGACCCCCCTCCGGTTCACTGGAAAGGGGGCCTTAACTATATTGGTTGACCAAGATTGGATTATATAAAGTTATGATTTTCTTTGATTAAAGACAAATTATTGGTTAAGACCACCCTTCCGGTCCACTGGAAAAGGGTGCCTTAACTATATCGAGTGACCAAAATTGGGTTTTACAGCCTATGACTTTCTTTGATTAAAGGAAAACTATTGGTTAACCCCCCCCCCCCCCCCCCTTCCAGTTCAAGGGGGAGGGGGGCTTAACTATATTGAGCGAAGCCCCAGTAGAAATCGGATGGTATCCATGCAGGCTACTGACAAACAACAACACACACAAAAGTTAAGAAATATATTTCTTTATCAATGTAATCTTTAAAAAAAAATACATTTTTGGTTGCTTAATGCTCACTGCCTCAGTGGAAAGGTTGACAATGTATAACAAGCTAATTACATTGTATATGTCATCTTCCTAAAGAGATCTTTAGTGCAACGTCATCCAGCATATTATGCACTCCTGTATATTATGTAGACTGTGCATACGTGGGGGTATCTGCACAAGAGATCTTGCAAACTCGTACACTTTTTCTTTCTGGAGTTTGTATGGAATGCAACAGCTCAATGTTAACATGAAAGTTAATGTTTGAAGTTTAAATGTGAATCAATCTTATTGATAATATGTAAGAATATTATCTTGAAGTTCTTATTATCAAAAGACATGTTGGACAACTTAACATCTTCAGTACTGAGAGATATCTTAGGAACATTGACCAGTTAAGTATGTTTATTTGTTGCTTTACTTGAAGATAATGACTATCTTTTGATTACAACAAACTAGGGTGAGATTGGTGAGTTTGGACCCCCTGGAGAGCGTGGCTTCAAAGGAGACCCTGTGAGTTCCTCTATTGTAATTCACTTGTCTTCTTAGTACAATGTACCAAACTATCACGGGTATGAGAACATTCAGCTTGTTCTCAGAACTAAATTGTTCACAGTAAATAAATTATTTGTTATTGTCACCAAGACAAATTATTTTTTATCGGTAACAGTCATCACCGTGAAAACTGTAAACATGAAAGTACAGTCAAACCTGCCCAAGACGACCACTCGGGGGACCGGAAAAAAGCGGTCGATTTGGACAGGTGGTCGCTGAGAAGAGTATCGACTCAAA
>NC_049986.1:8355507-8357039 GCF_000003815.2 Branchiostoma floridae
AACCAACCCATTGACCGCCGCCATCCTTATTCTAAACATAACATCGCATTTGCAGTTAAAATCCGACGAAATCTGACGCAAACTGGCTGAAATCGCGCTAGGTATCATTAAAAAATCAATGAAAACCTCAATTTTGAAAATGATGCGGTCGTTATGGGTCCCAATTTGGGCCGATCGCAGTCACGTTGGCCAGGTGGTCGTTGAGAAAAGGTCGCTTAATGCTTACGTCAATGGGGAAAAAAATCGGGACCGAGAAAAAGCGGTTGAAATGGCCAGGTGGTCGCTGAGAAGAGGTGGTCGCTCGGGCAGGTTTGACTGTACATTAAAAAAAATCAGGAATTACTGTATTTTAATTGCTTCCCTGTACAGCTTGTGGTTTAACTTAATTAGAGCTGTTAACGAAAAATTCATAGTAGCAAAAGAAAATTTCCAATGCTTTCTGTTTAAAAACTAATTCACAAGAATGTATGGAGAAAAATTTGAAATTATACCTTTTTGAGTGTTTTGTCTGAACTATTTTCCATTTTTTCATTCAGGGTACCATCGGAGACATAGGTCCCCAAGGCCCACTGGGAAAACCTGGAGGAGTGGTATGGTAGTCCTCTATGCTATGGATTATTTCTATTCATGATTGACTTTCTGTTTTGTCGTCATCCTACACTGTGTTACTCCAGCCTTGTTAAGTTTGATTCAACAGTCCACAGACGCTAGCTAGCCTGGAGTGCAGCTTTGTTATCTTAAGTCCACTCCTGACAGTTGATTAGCCTGGAGTCCAGCCTTGTTTACTTTGGTCCACTCCAGTTTTGGAGGGGTAATGACCATAGGAGGGGACAAAGCAAACAAGGCTGGACTCCAGGCTTGCTATTGACTGCTGAAATTAAGATTACATAGTCTTACATAGAATCTGTTGCCCCACAGGGTGTGCAGGGAGATAAAGGTGAACCTGGTGATTCTGGACCTGCTGGACCCAAGGTAAGGAAAGTGTCAGAAGACAAACTTAGGACAAACACTAGTGCTTCTTGAAAAGTTATGAAAACATAAACCTTTAAGTTACATTGTAGTTCTTGGTTTGATTACCGAGTTTCAAGTACCAAGTTTTAGCACCTGCTCTAGTAGCTGTGCCATTGTTGATTTTTCTCATATTTATTTGTATCTTTGTTGCAGGGCTATCCCGGTGATATTGGCGTTCCTGGTAAAAATGGACCAGCCGGCTCTAAGGTACATCATTGTTGTTCATAATGCAGGCTTCAACTATCCTTCAAAACACTCAATTACAAAAATTGTTAATGTGAGACTCAGAAAATGATTTTCAACTGTATATCTCAATCCTTCTTTCAGGGAGAGGGCGGACCAATGGGACCTGAGGGTTTGCTTGGCCCTCCTGGACCTGATGTAAGTGCTTACACCTATCTCATTCTGGCAAATTATCATATGTTCTTTGCTAAACTTTAAAAACAAAAGACAAGGATAGGATGTAAGAGTATATCAGCCAAGTTGAGCGTAGCCTGGTATCCAGCCGTAATTATAGCTCC